>NW_017038996.1:0-219 GCF_001483705.2 Eufriesea mexicana | reverse complement strand
CTGGCAAGTAGAGGTCTGTACTTGCCATTGGATTGAAGGCGTTGGGCGACGTATTCACGAAGCAATAACAGATTATAGATCTTGAATAGGCCTATTCTCTGGCAAGTAGACGCCTGTATTTGCCATTGGATTGAAGGCGTTAGGCGCTCTATTCATCAAGCTATAACGCGTTATATATTTTGAATAGACCTATTCGCTGGCAAGTAGATGGCTGTACTT
>NW_017038995.1:0-219 GCF_001483705.2 Eufriesea mexicana | reverse complement strand
GCAGGATATGATAGAGCGCAGTAGAACGCGGATATACACGGAGAGCAGTGTACAGCACAAAAGCTAGGGCTGTCCAACCAAACATAGCATAACCCAACCTAACCGAACGTAACGTACCTAAGCATAGCGTGCCGAGGCAGCGATTACTGGCCTTCACAAAGTCCAGCAGAAAATATTAGAGCACTGTCTGGCGCAGAAATCCGTCTAATGGCAGATTAT
>NW_017038994.1:0-219 GCF_001483705.2 Eufriesea mexicana | reverse complement strand
CCAGCTATGGCCATTGCAATTCTATAGTATCTGGATGTGAAATTCAATTTTATTGACATTTTCCTCTAATATTGTGGTGAGCTGACATCCTTATATGTGTAAGGTGGAAAGATTCTACCGGCGAGATATAGCCATTGCAATGATATAGAATCTGGATGGAAAATTCAATTCTATGGAGACTTTCGACTAATATCGCGGTGAGGTAAATTTCTTGGATGC
>NW_017038993.1:0-219 GCF_001483705.2 Eufriesea mexicana | reverse complement strand
TGCTGGCCACCCCAGAGCCAAGCGGAAAAGGTTAGAGCACAGTAGAAAGCAGAAGTCCACCGAATAACAGTGTATAGCACAAAAGTCAAAGCTATCCCTTCCTTATATTTTCAGAAATGACGTAATCAAACGTAACATAAAACATCCGAAAGTACGCGACCACTGCTGCTGGCCTCACCAGGGCCGAGAAGAAAATATTAGAGGACAGTAGAGCGCAGT
>NW_017038992.1:0-219 GCF_001483705.2 Eufriesea mexicana | reverse complement strand
TGTTCTGCTCGGCTCTGCGGAGGCCGGCAATTGTGGTCTCGTCAAGTTAGGTTGAGTTATCTTCCGATGGGCTGTGTTACGCTACGTTTCGTTCGCATAGGGCAGCATCGACTTTTATTCAGTGCTCTGAAATCTTATGGCTTTCTGCGCTCTACACGCCTCTGGGATGTTGAGCTTGTCACTGGGGATGGCAGCAACAGTATTCTCGGAGCGATACGT
>NW_017038991.1:0-219 GCF_001483705.2 Eufriesea mexicana | reverse complement strand
AAGGTGAGCTCGGTGGCTTGATAGGGATGAGATTTGTGCCCATACTCCAAGCCCATAACTTCACCCACGGAAGATTTTAATCACAGTTTGGTGGAATGTGACTGGGATAATTCATTACTCGTTCCGTCGAACTGGGCATACAATTATGGCCCAAAGGCACTGCCAGTACATTGATGAGATGCACGAAAAATTGAAAATTATTGAAAACATCACTTCTCA
>NW_017038990.1:0-219 GCF_001483705.2 Eufriesea mexicana | reverse complement strand
GAGAGCATAGCTTACACTTTTGTGCTGTTCTCTGCTATTCGGTGGACATCCGCGCTCTACATTGTTCTAATAAACTATGCTCGACTCTCGGGAGACCAGCCGTAGTGGTCGCGGCACGTTAGGATGCGTTATATTACGTTTGGCTTAGCTAGGTTGCGTTGTGTTACGTTAGGATGGCTTCGACTTTTGTGCAAAGCACTGCTATTCTATGGACTTCTG
>NW_017038989.1:0-219 GCF_001483705.2 Eufriesea mexicana | reverse complement strand
CCCCACCTAACCTAACACATCCTAGCCTAACCTAACCTATCCTACCCTAACCCAACATAACCTTACCTAACCTTACCTAATTTCACAAAACCTCACGTAACCTACCTAATCAAGCTTCACCTATCCGAACCTAACTTAACGTAACCTAACCTTACATAACCTAACTCACGCTGATGTGACCTGACCGGACCGAACCTAACCTAACCTAACCCGATCTAA
>NW_017038988.1:0-219 GCF_001483705.2 Eufriesea mexicana | reverse complement strand
CAGTGGCCTAGGCACGTTAGGTTGTGTTATGTTACGTTTCATTTTGTCATGCTTGGCTCGGTTAGGCTAAGGTAACTTTGACTTTTGCGCTATGCACAGATATTCGATGGACTTCTGAGCTCTACCGTGCTCTAGTGCATTATGCTTGGTCCTGGAGATGTCAGCGATACTGTTCTATGCACGTTTGCTTTAGTTAGGTAACGTTCGGTTATGTTATAT
>NW_017038987.1:0-219 GCF_001483705.2 Eufriesea mexicana | reverse complement strand
ATCTATAACCGGTTATATCATGGTGAATAGACCGCCTAACGCCTCCAATCCAATGGCAAGTACTGCCATCTACTTGCCAGAGAATAGGTCTATACAAAGTCTATAACCTGTTAAAGCATGGTGAACAGAAGGTTTAACGCCTTCAATCCAACCTCAAGTAATGCCATATACTTGCCTGGGAATAGGTCTATTCAAAATCTATAACCTGTTATAGCATGG
>NW_017038986.1:0-219 GCF_001483705.2 Eufriesea mexicana | reverse complement strand
ACTCAGAAAAATATAAATGATACAGAAAGGAAAAGAAGAAACAGGCAGTAAAATATAAGGACCAATCTAAAGCACAAAAGAAGACAAAACCAAAGAGAAACACATGCACTGTCAAGCCTTGCTTATAGTATTATCTCATATTAACATAAGGTTAGGTTAAAATTTTATCACAATACAAATAAGATTAGGACCGAGACCTATTTCTAGGCCAAAAGGCTG
>NW_017038985.1:0-219 GCF_001483705.2 Eufriesea mexicana | reverse complement strand
ATAGTGAGCGTCCATTTACAACAGATGGTGGGTTGTTTTTGATATTCGTTGAAGCAAAGACTTGCATCCTTGTCCTCTACCCTTCGATGAATTCAAAGAAACATTCCTCGTTAACGTTGCTTGATAACTTAATGGTTGTGGTTTATGATGTGATGTCAATCGATTCCGTTGTGAGGTTAAAGGGAGAGGTGTGTTGAAATAACGACTGATGTAAGGCCA
>NW_017038984.1:0-219 GCF_001483705.2 Eufriesea mexicana | reverse complement strand
TAGGTTAGGCCGGGCTAAGTTTGGTCAGGATGATTTTGACTTTTGCGATGTAAACTGCTATTCTGTGGATCTCTGCCATCTACTGAGCTCTACTATGTTCTGCTTGGCTATGGAGAGGCCATCTGTAGTGGTCTCGGTACTTTAAGCTGAGATAGGTTGCGTACGGTTATGCTACGTTTGGTTATTTTAGGGGAGGATATCTTTGGCTTTTGTGCTATA
>NW_017038983.1:0-219 GCF_001483705.2 Eufriesea mexicana | reverse complement strand
AAGACTAAGGTATCCTGTCCCAGCCTAACCAATCGTAACACCACCGAACAAAACCAAACACAAACCGAAGTGCCGCCACCACTACTTCTGGACTCCCGAGAGCCTAGCAGAAAAAATTAGAGAGCAGTAGAACGCTGAAATCAACGAATTTCAGCGTGTAGCACAAAAGTCGATGTCATCCTAACCAAACGCAAGCTAACCTATTCTAACCTAGCGCAA
>NW_017038982.1:0-219 GCF_001483705.2 Eufriesea mexicana | reverse complement strand
CTCATTGTCACCTAAACCACTGCTTGGGTAAACCGTAACAAGCAACAATATATCTTAAGATAGACACAAGGACCCAGATTGCTTATACAACCACCATCACCGAACGTCGTTGAGGCCAGCACACACCCCCGATATTATTCACAACCAATCAGCAGGATTGTTCCAATCCAAGGATTCTTCCTAAAACTCCAAGACGATCACTGTACCATCATCGAGACC
>NW_017038981.1:0-219 GCF_001483705.2 Eufriesea mexicana | reverse complement strand
TGACAAAGCGTAACGTAACCGAACGTATCCTAGCAAAGCCCAACGTGCCGAGACCACTATTGCTGGCCTCTACAAGGAGAAGCAGAATATAGCAGAGCACAGTGAAGCGCAGGAATCCAACGAATAGCAGTGTGTGGCGAAAATGTCAAGTCTATCACATCCTAACATAACCAATAGTAAAAAGGACAAACGCAACATATCTCAAACTGACGATCCGCG
>NW_017038980.1:0-219 GCF_001483705.2 Eufriesea mexicana | reverse complement strand
ATAATATTGATCTTTCCAGCCAGATTCTATAGCATTGCGAAGCATATAGCACGACAATAGAATATTTCCTCCTTATTTATACGAGAAAGTTAACTCACCACGATATTAGCCGAAATTGTGAATGAAATTGAATTTTCCTGCCAGATTCTACTGCACTGCAATGGCTATAGCGCTCCAGAAGGATCATTCCTCCTTACCTAGGGAAGGAAGCTAGCTCAG
>NW_017038979.1:0-219 GCF_001483705.2 Eufriesea mexicana | reverse complement strand
TTTTTTATAAATAAATTTAATTTATATATAATTTATTTTTATTTTAAAATTTTAATAAAATAAATTTTGTGTAAACAATTTACAGGATAAACTGTAAATTTAATGTATTATATTAAATTGTAAATTTAAATTTTTATTCGTTTAGAAATAATTTTTAATAAAAAATATTTAATAATTTACGAATTTGTTTTTAAAAATTAAAAATTTAAAGATATAATA
>NW_017038978.1:0-219 GCF_001483705.2 Eufriesea mexicana | reverse complement strand
AATAGATAGCCTAACGCCTTGAATCCAATGGAAAGTACAGCCACCTTCATGCCAGAGAATAGGCCTATTCAAAATCTGTAACCTGTTACAGCTTGGTGAATAAATCGCCTATCGCATCCAATCGAATGGCAGGTAGAGCCATCTACTTGAAAACATTAGGTCTATTCAATGTCTATAACCTGTTATAGTTTCGTGAAGAGATCGCCTAACGCCTTCAAT
>NW_017038977.1:0-219 GCF_001483705.2 Eufriesea mexicana | reverse complement strand
TTGCCGGAGGATAGGTCTATTCATTATGTGTAACATGATATAGCATGGAGTATAGATCGCCTAGCGCCTTCAATCCAATGGCAAGTACAGGCATCTACTTGCCTGAGAATAAGCCCATTCAAAATTCATAAGCTGCCATAGGTTAGTGAGTAGATAGCATAACGCCTTCAATCTAATGGCAAGTTCAGCCATCTACTTGCCAGAGAATGAGTCTATTCA
>NW_017038976.1:0-219 GCF_001483705.2 Eufriesea mexicana | reverse complement strand
CTATTGCTGCCCACCCCAGAGCCGAGCAGAACATATTAGAGCACGCTGGTGCGCAGAAGCCCAACGTATAGCAGTGTATATCACAGAGGTCAAAGCTGTCCTATCCTAACATAACCAATCTTAACGCTCCCGAACGTAGAATTTCTCAACCTAACATATCCCGACCACTATTGCCGGCCTACGCAGAGTCGAGCAGAACTTACTGGAGGGCAGCAGAGC
>NW_017038975.1:0-219 GCF_001483705.2 Eufriesea mexicana | reverse complement strand
ATCCACCGAATAGCAGTGAATAGCACAAAAGCCAAAGTAGCCCATCTTGGCCTAGCCGAACGTTACACATCCAAACGGAGCGTAACCCAACCTAACGCGAAGGGACCGCTATTGCAGGCCATCCAAGGGCCAAGCAGAACATATTAGAGGGCATTGGGGCGCAGAAATCCAACGAAAAGCATTGAATGGAACAGAAGCCTAAGCTATTCTGTTCTAGCA
>NW_017038974.1:0-219 GCF_001483705.2 Eufriesea mexicana | reverse complement strand
CTTCGCATAACGGTACCAATACTACCATGAAGTGCATGTAAATAATCAGTAATGGAATTCTAATATACGGAAAATAGTTTCACTGGCTGTATTATGATAGGAAAATGGAGTAAATTATATAATTAAGAAATTATTTTTCTAATCATTGACTGCAGCGACTAATCTGAGAATTAATTCTATATTTCGGATTTGATATTTCGTCTGGAATTATTCCCATTA
>NW_017038973.1:0-219 GCF_001483705.2 Eufriesea mexicana | reverse complement strand
CATACATCCATCCATACATCCATACATCCATACATCCATCCGTCCATCCATAAATCCATACATGCGTACATCCGTACATTCGTACATCCATACGTCCGAACATCCATAAATCCATACATGCATTCATCCATACATACTTAAATCCATATATCCATTCATACATACATCCATACATGCATACATCTATACATCCATACATCCATACATCTATCCATCCAT
>NW_017038972.1:0-219 GCF_001483705.2 Eufriesea mexicana | reverse complement strand
TTATATCGTGGTGAGATGCCTTTCTTTCATAAATAAGGAAGTATGATGCATTTGCTGTGCTACAGCCATTGGATTGCTATAGTATCTGTCTGGAAAATTCAATTTTATTAACAGTTTCGACTAATATCGTTTTTAGCTAACTCTCTTGCATAAATGAGGAGGAAAGATTCTATCGGCGTGCTATAGCCTTTGCATTGCTATAGTATCTGGCTGGAAAAT
>NW_017038971.1:0-219 GCF_001483705.2 Eufriesea mexicana | reverse complement strand
GTTAGTCTGGGTTATGTTTCGTCCCGTTGGGTTAGCTTAGGATGGTTTCGTCAGGGTTACTATGACTCCTATGCTGTACGCAGCTACTTGGTGGATTTCTGCGCTCTACTTTGCTCTAATATGTGCTGCTTCACTCTGGGGATGCTAGCAGCAGAGGTAGCGGCACGTTGTGTTTAAGTACGCTACGTTCCGTTAGGTTAGGTTATTTCAGGTTAGATA
>NW_017038970.1:0-219 GCF_001483705.2 Eufriesea mexicana | reverse complement strand
GCCAAACATAACCGAACGTAATCCAACTCAACCTATCGTGCCGATTGCAATACTGCCGGCCTTGCAAGAGCCAAGCAATATTTTCCAGACCACAGTAGAGCACAGAGATCCACTGAACAGCTGTGGAAAGCGCAAAGGTCAATGATATCCTAACCGAAGGTAACCGAACCTAGCCTAATCGAACGCAACTTAGCTACACCTGACGTGCCACGGCCACGA
>NW_017038969.1:0-219 GCF_001483705.2 Eufriesea mexicana | reverse complement strand
GAAATTAGTCCAACGGCTAAAGAACCCTGATGAAGGCTGTACTCTGTGCTGTTTCATCAACTGTTAATGTCTGTACCTACAACGGATCTTTCTTTCGTCATTCTACAATTGCTATAGAATCTAAGTAAGCACTTAACATGTTAATTAAACGGCTATACAGCACTGTTGGTTAATGCGCCATGTACTGTACTCTGAATTGTAAATATCAGTAGCCGTAGA
>NW_017038968.1:0-219 GCF_001483705.2 Eufriesea mexicana | reverse complement strand
CCGTGAAATACTCTATTAACTGGTGGAATTCTGCACTCTGATGTGCTGTACTAAATTCTGCTTAGCTCTGGGGTTACTAGCAATAGTGGTCGTGTCACGCTAGAGTGAGATAGGTTATGGATATGTCACGGTTGGATAGGTTAGGATAGGTTAGCGTTGACTTTTGTGCTATACAACGCTCTTCGGTGGATTTCTGCACTCAGCAGTGCTCTAGTATGT
>NW_017038967.1:0-219 GCF_001483705.2 Eufriesea mexicana | reverse complement strand
GTTGCTGGAATCCCCAGCGTCGAACAGAGGATATTAGAGCACAGTAGGGCATAGAAATCCACCTAATAGGAGTGTATAGCACAAAAGCCAAGGCTAATATGTCAAAACATAACAAAACCATCACTAACCTAACGTAACATAACTCAACCAAACGTTCCACGAACACAATTGCTATCCTCGCCGTAGACAAGCGGATGATAGTAGAGCAACGCAGAGCGC
>NW_017038966.1:0-219 GCF_001483705.2 Eufriesea mexicana | reverse complement strand
GTACATTGCTCTACCATTCTCAGCTCGACTCTGGGGAGGCGAGCAATAGTGGTCGTGGTACGTTAGGCAGAGTTATCCTACGATTGGTTAGGATAGGTTCGGTTAGGTTAGAATAGGATGTCTTCGACTCTTGTGCTATTCACTGCCATGCGGTGCATTTTTGCGCACAGCTGTGCTCTAGTACACTCTGCTTGTCTCTGTGGAGGTCACCAATAATTG
>NW_017038965.1:0-219 GCF_001483705.2 Eufriesea mexicana | reverse complement strand
CTGCGCTCTGCTGTGCTCTAGTGCATTCTGCATGTCTTTGCGGGACCAGCAACAGTAGTCTCGCCATGTCAGGTTGATTACGGCTACGTTTCTTTGGAATAGGTTCGGTAATGCTCAGTCAGGTTAACTTAGGCTTTCGTAATATACACTGCTGCATGAAGCTTCTGTGCCCTGTACTGTGCTCTACTGTGCTATGCTCAGCCTTGGTAGTGCCACCAA
>NW_017038964.1:0-219 GCF_001483705.2 Eufriesea mexicana | reverse complement strand
GAAGATTCTCATTTTTCTCCACTGGTAACTGTTTTCCATTGCACGATACAACTCTCTCTCTCTTTCTCTCCTTTTTTGTTCTTCGATTTTTGTTTTTCACGTTGCGTTTCGTGTCTTCTCTTCGTCGATTTCTCCCGCGTTCTTCGCGACAACGGTGTTTCCGCGCCGCAAAATCCGGCATATTTCAAGAAAATTAACGTTCGCGTTAGACTGCGTCGA
>NW_017038963.1:0-219 GCF_001483705.2 Eufriesea mexicana | reverse complement strand
AGAGTATAGTAGATCAATGCAGAGAGCAGGAACCCGCCGAATAGCAGTGTATAGCACAAAAGTATAAGATAACCTAACATAACCAGACACAACCTAACCTAACAAAACGTGAAATAATTAAATCTAACTATCCGAGACCTTCACTGCTGGCCTCCTCGGAACAAAGCAGAACTCGCCAGAGCACAGTAGATCGTAGAAATCCGCCGAATAGCAGTGTAT
>NW_017038962.1:0-219 GCF_001483705.2 Eufriesea mexicana | reverse complement strand
ACTCTAATCTAATGTGATCTGTTTGGCTCTGGAGAGGGCAGCAGTGGTGGCCTCGGAACGTTAGGACGTGGTTGGCTACGTTCGGTTACGTTACGTTCGGTCAGGTTAGGATATTGTTGCTTTCACTTTTGCGCTGTACACTGCTATGCAGCGGACCTCTCCGCTCTACATTGCAATAATATGTTCTGCTTGGCTCTGTGGAGGCCAGCAATAGTTGTG
>NW_017038961.1:0-219 GCF_001483705.2 Eufriesea mexicana | reverse complement strand
TGGCCGATACCACTATTGCTGGCCTCCCAAGGGAATAGCAGAACATATTAGAGGAGAGTAGAGGGCATTGACCCATAGAATCGCAGTGTGAGCAGAAAACTCAAAGGTAACCAAACCTAACCCGAACCATCGTATGCCTACCAGACATACCAAAAACAACCTAAAGTGCCACGACCATAATTACTCACCCCACGAGTGTCGAGCAAAGTATAGTAGATC
>NW_017038960.1:0-219 GCF_001483705.2 Eufriesea mexicana | reverse complement strand
CACCACGATATTAGCCAAAAATGTCAATAAAATTGATTTTTCCAGGCATATTCTATAGCGTTGTGAGGGCTATAGCACGCCAATTGTATTCTTCCTCCTTATTTATAAAACAAAGGTAGTTCACCATTATATTAGTCGAAAATATCAAGAAATTCATATTTTCCAACCACATTCAGTATCAATGCAATGCCTACAGCACGCCAATATAATATTTCCTCC
>NW_017038959.1:0-219 GCF_001483705.2 Eufriesea mexicana | reverse complement strand
AGGTTAGGGTATCTCCCCCATTTCTGTTTTACACTTCAATTCGGCGGATTTCTGCCCTCTACTCTGCTCTAGAACATCCTGCATGGCTATGTGGGGGGCAGCGGTATTGTATCCGGCACGATAGTCTGCGTTATGTTGCGTCCCGTTGTGCTGCGATTGGCTAGATTGGGGTAGGGTTGCTTTGCTTTTTGTGTTATACACGGCTATTCGGTGGACTTC
>NW_017038958.1:0-219 GCF_001483705.2 Eufriesea mexicana | reverse complement strand
ATTCTACAGCATTGCAATAGCTATAGCGCACAAATAGAATCTTTCCTGCTTATTTATGCAAGAGTGATAGCTCACCGCCATTTTATTCGAAAATGACAATGAAATTGAATTTTCGAGCCAGATGCTATAGCATTGCAATGGCCATAGCACTCTAACAGAATCTTTCCTCCATATTTATGCAAGAAAGTTACCTCACAACGATATTAGTCGAAAACGTCA
>NW_017038957.1:0-219 GCF_001483705.2 Eufriesea mexicana | reverse complement strand
GGATGGATGTATGGATGTATGGATGTATGGATGGATGCATGTATGGATGTATGGATGTATGGATGTATGTATGGGTATGTGTATGGACCTATGTATGGTTGTATGGATGTATGGATGGATGGATTTTGGATGTGTGGATGTATGAATGAATGGATGGATGGATGTATGGATGGATGGATGTATGGAAAGATGGATGTATGGATGGATGTATGCATGGAT
>NW_017038956.1:0-219 GCF_001483705.2 Eufriesea mexicana | reverse complement strand
GCCATTGCGGTGCTATAGAATCTGGCTGGAAAATTCAACTATATTGACATTTTCGACTAATATCGTGGTGAGCTAACCTTCGTGCATAAATAAAGAGGAAAGATACTGTTGGCGTGCTATAGCCGTTGCAATGCTATAGAATCAGGCTGGAAAATACAATTTTATTTACATTTTCATCTAATACTGTGGTGAGCAAATTTTCTTGCATAAATATGGAGG
>NW_017038955.1:0-219 GCF_001483705.2 Eufriesea mexicana | reverse complement strand
GTCTTATGTGCTATACACTGCCCTTGGGGCTATTTCTGAGCTCTGCTCTGCCCCACTGTGTTCCGTTTTGCTCAGGTGAGGTCAGTAATAGTGGTCTAGGCACGTTAGGTTGTGCTAGTATTCATACGGCTTGGTTAGGTTAAGTTCGGTATGGTGAGGGTAGCTTTAACTTTTGTGCTATATACTGCTACTTGGCCGATATCTGCGATCTGCAATGAT
>NW_017038954.1:0-219 GCF_001483705.2 Eufriesea mexicana | reverse complement strand
GGGACCGCGGCTAGAATAATTTAAAACAACGATCGTCGGACGTCTTGTTATCAAGTTCGCCGTGGGCACTTCTCTTGTTGGGCACGCCGTATGATATGGCTGATAATGGCAGGGATGATTAAGAGATTTGCTCAGTCATTTCCGATTTACCGAAATTTCGTTTGCTACTCTTATTTCGGATTTCAATTGATGAGTACAACGATTCGTAATTCAGAGCAT
>NW_017038953.1:0-219 GCF_001483705.2 Eufriesea mexicana | reverse complement strand
GGGGAAGCCTGTAATAGTGGTTTCGGGAGGTTAGTTTGAAATATGTTACGTTTGGTTATGTTACGTTAGCTTTGGTTAGGTTTGGGTAGCATCGAACTTTCTGCTATACGCAGCGATTATCTGCATGTGTGCACACAGCTCTCCTTTGCTATGGTTTGCATGGCTCTGTGGAGGAGAGCAGTACTGGTCGCGGCACGTTAGGTGGAGATAGATTACGTT
>NW_017038952.1:0-219 GCF_001483705.2 Eufriesea mexicana | reverse complement strand
TTATACGTATGGATTTATGGATGGATGGATGTATGAGTGGATGGATGTATGGATGGATGGATGAATGGATGGTTAGATGTAGGGATCAATTGATGTATGGATGGGTGCTAGTATGGATGGATGGATGTATGGTACGAAGGACCTATGGATGGATGAATGTGTGGATGGCAGGATATTTGGGTGGATGGATGTATTGATGGGCAGGTGTATGAATGCATG
>NW_017038951.1:0-219 GCF_001483705.2 Eufriesea mexicana | reverse complement strand
AAAATATATCATTATAACGGCAACTACTCAATAGTTTATAAGATATTTACGATAAAAGTTTTATTACTTCCTTAAATATAGAGTTATTTCCATATGTTTATAAATGAAATGTTGGTGTAATGGCGATAATCAAAAATTCCTATTACGTAGGTTGGGGTTCGATTCTCGTCATTGTTCGAAATTTTTTCAACATATTTTTTATTTTGTGTTCATTTTTTA
>NW_017038950.1:0-219 GCF_001483705.2 Eufriesea mexicana | reverse complement strand
TGCAGGGAATATTTTCCTCTAACTTTAGGCTACCTTTTCGAATAAATTTTTCATTCCTTTGTGGTTATTTTATTAACGTAATTTCCATATTTATCGCTAGATCAGTGTACACGAAACGCTAATATTTTCTAAATTTAATACCCTTTCACGTGTAACCATTTCCTCAACCTTAAGACCATTACACATTTAACTCACTAGCGCCACCACGGTCCATATTTC
>NW_017038949.1:0-219 GCF_001483705.2 Eufriesea mexicana | reverse complement strand
TAGCGCGCCAAAAGAATCTTTCCTCCTTATTTGTGCAAGGATGTTAGCTCACCACGATATTAGACGAAAATGTCAATAAAACTGAATTCTCCAACCAGATAATATAGAATTGCAATGGCTATAGCGCGCCAATTGATTCTTTCGTCCATATTCATTAAAGAAAGTTAGCTCACCACGATATTAGCCGAAAATGTCAATAACATTGAATATTCCGACCAT
>NW_017038948.1:0-219 GCF_001483705.2 Eufriesea mexicana | reverse complement strand
GTCCTAACCAAGCCAAACGTAACACACCCAGACGTAACCTTACTCAAACTAACATGACGAGACTACTATCGCTGACTTCCACAGGGACAAGCAGAATGTACTAGAGCACAGTAGTGCACAGAGATTCACTGCATTGCAGTGTATAAAAAAATCCAGAGGTAACCAAATCATACTTTACCCAACCTAACCTAACCAATCGTAGCCCAACTCCGCATAACG
>NW_017038947.1:0-219 GCF_001483705.2 Eufriesea mexicana | reverse complement strand
TTATGCGCTATACTGTGCTCTGGTACATTCTGAATGTCTCTGCGGAGCCCAGCAGTAGCAGTCACGGCGTGTTAGGTTGGGTTAGGCTACGTGTTGCTGTGTTACGTTTGGCTAGGTTAGGATACGCTACTCGGTCCTTTGTGCTATACACTGCTGTTCGGTGTATCTCTGCGCTTTAATGTGCACTAATACGCTCTGCTCGGCTGTACGAAGGTCACC
>NW_017038946.1:0-219 GCF_001483705.2 Eufriesea mexicana | reverse complement strand
GGCGGCTTCCCTGGTATCGGGATCAGCACGACTTTCGCTCTCTTCCAACATGCCGGGAAGCGACCGATCCTGAGGCAGCTGTTGAACAGCCGTCGCACAAGGTCACTCCACGCCTCCTGAGCCAGTGCAAAGCCTCGGCCTGGGATGCCGTCCGGTCCGGTTGCGGTGCTCCTCGCCCCCATCCTAACGAACGCACGGCCCATCTCCTCGCGCGAGACC
>NW_017038945.1:0-219 GCF_001483705.2 Eufriesea mexicana | reverse complement strand
TACATCCATTGATACATACATCTATCCGCCCATACATCCATCCATCCACACATCCATACATCCGTGCTTCCATAGAGACATCAATACATACATCCTTACATACACCAGTACATTCTTCCATACATACAACCACAGATACATGCTTACATACATCCATACATACATCCATGCATACATCCATGTATACGTCCATGCATACATCCATACATTCGTCCATAC
>NW_017038944.1:0-219 GCF_001483705.2 Eufriesea mexicana | reverse complement strand
AAATTCATCCATTCATACAACCATCGATCCATCCATACAACCATCCACACGCCCAGCCACCCATACATCCATCCATGCGTACATTCACCCATCCATGCGTCAATCCATCCATCCGTACGTCCGTCCAAAAGTACATACATCCATCCATCCATATATCCAGACATACATCCCCACGGACATCCATAAATATATACATACCACCAACCATACGTCCATTCA
>NW_017038943.1:0-219 GCF_001483705.2 Eufriesea mexicana | reverse complement strand
CACGATATTAGTCGAAAATGTCAATAAAATAGAATTTTCGAGGAAGATTCTATAGCATTGCATGGCGATAGCACGATAATAGAATCGATCCTCCTTATCTATGCGAGAAAATTAGCTCGCCCCGATATTAGTCGAAAACGTCAATAAAATTGTATTTTGCATCCAGATACTATAGGATTGCAATGGCTATAGCTGGCCAATAGAATCTTTCCTCCTTAT
>NW_017038942.1:0-219 GCF_001483705.2 Eufriesea mexicana | reverse complement strand
TTCTTGCATAAACAAGGAGGAAAGGTTATACTGACAAGCTATAGCCATTCAATGCTATAGAATATGGCCGGAAAATTCAATTTTATTGACTTTTCGTATAATATTGTGGTGCGCTACCTTTCTTGCACATTTAAAGTGGAAACATTCTTTTGGCGGGCTATAACCATTGCAATGATATGGAATGTGCCTGACAGATTCAATTTTATTGACATTTTCGAC
>NW_017038941.1:0-219 GCF_001483705.2 Eufriesea mexicana | reverse complement strand
ATTGTAAAATTCTATAGTTCCTATGGTATTGTCGGTTAATATCCTAATGGCTGTCTTGCTATGATAGATAGCAGATAGAAGGACGCAAGGAAGGAATGCATTTCGTCCTGGGCCTGCCATTGGACTCATCACTAAGGCCTTCAGGCCCTGCCTTAGACAGGGGATACTTAGCATAGAAACTTGCATTTATGGGAATCGAGGATTCACCGAGGAGACTTG
>NW_017038940.1:0-219 GCF_001483705.2 Eufriesea mexicana | reverse complement strand
TCGAATTAATCCAACGGCACAGCCCAATGATTATGGCTGTGCTCGATACTGTGTTCCAATTGTAAGCGTACTGTGCGCTAACGTACCTGTCTATTGTCATTCTGGAATTGTTGTATGATATTTATCGGCATTGAACAGATTAAACCAACGGCTAGGGTGCTCCGTTTGTGGATGTACAAAGTACCGCCCTGTCAATTGTATATATCTCGAGCCATAACA
>NW_017038939.1:0-219 GCF_001483705.2 Eufriesea mexicana | reverse complement strand
ACTTGCCAGAGAATAGGTCTATTCAAAATCTATAACTTGTTATAGCTTGGTGAATAGATCCCCTAACGACTTCAATCCAATGGCCAGTACAGCCATCCACTTGCCAGAGGATATGTCTACACAAAACATATAGTCTGTTATAGCTTGGTGAATACTTCGCCTAACGCCTTCAATCCACTGGCAAGTGCAGGCATCTACTTGCCAGAGAATAAGTCTATT
>NW_017038938.1:0-219 GCF_001483705.2 Eufriesea mexicana | reverse complement strand
GCTAACTTCCTTGCGTAAGTAAGGAGGAAACATTCTGTTGGCGAGCTCTAGTCATTGCAAAGCAATAGAATCTGGAAGGGAAATTCGAATTTATTGTCATTTTCGACTAATATCATGGTGAGCTACTTTTCATTCATAAATAAGGAGGAAGGATTTAATTGACGTGCTATATCCATTGCAATGCTGTAGAATCTGGCTGGAAAATCCAATTTTATTGAC
>NW_017038937.1:0-219 GCF_001483705.2 Eufriesea mexicana | reverse complement strand
TTTTCTGCTAATATCGTCGTGAGCTAACTTCCTTCCCTAAGTAAGGAGGAAAGATCCTTCTGGCCTGCTATAGTCATTGCAATGCTGCAGAAGCGGCCTGGAATGAACAATTTTGTTGACATTTTCGACTAATATCGTGGTGAGTTATCTTTCTTGCATATATCAGGAGGAAAGATTCCGTTGGCATGCTATAGGCATTGCAATGCTATAGCATCTTAC
>NW_017038936.1:0-219 GCF_001483705.2 Eufriesea mexicana | reverse complement strand
TCAATGCAGTTTCTATAGCACTCAAAAAGTATCTTTCCTCCTTACTTATGCAAGGAAGCTAGCGCACCACGATATTAGTGGATAATGTCTATAAAATTGAATTTCCCTTCCGGATTCTACAGCTTTGCAATGACTAGAGCACGCCAGCAGAATGTATCCGCCTTATTTATGCAAGAAAGTTATCTCACCACGATATTAGTCGTTACTGTCAATTAAATT
>NW_017038935.1:0-219 GCF_001483705.2 Eufriesea mexicana | reverse complement strand
ATGTATGTATGGTTGTCTGGATGTATGGATGGATGGATATATGGAAGTGTGGATGTGTGAATGTATGGATGGATGTTTGTGTGGATGTATAGACGTATGGACCGATGGCTGTGTGGATGGGTGCTTGTATGGATGGATGGATGTATGGTTCGGTGAATGTATGGATGGGTGGGTGTATGGGTGTGTGGATGTATGGATGGATGGATGTAAGGAAAGATG
>NW_017038934.1:0-219 GCF_001483705.2 Eufriesea mexicana | reverse complement strand
AACACATTGGAGCAGACTAGAGCGCAGGGACCCACCGTATTGCAGTGAATAGCATAGAAGCCGAAGGTATCCTAGCGTAACGTGTCCTAACTTAACATAACTGAATTTAGCATAACTCAGTATAACGTGCCGCGACCACCGCTCCTGCCCCCCCCTCCCCCATAGCCAACCAGAATATGGTGGAGCACAGTAAAGCACAGAAATCCATCGGCTAATAGT
>NW_017038933.1:0-219 GCF_001483705.2 Eufriesea mexicana | reverse complement strand
CACGCAAGCTTTAGTTATGTTACGTTTGGTTACGTAAAGGTTGGTTAGGTTAGGAGAGGTTAATCTTGATTTTTGTGCTGTACACTGCCATTCGGTGGGCTTCAACGCTGTACTGTTCCTTGGTATGATCCGCTTGGCGCTGGGGATGCCGGCTAGAGTAGTCTAGGCACGTAAGCTTGGATTACGTTGCGCTTGGTTATGTTACGTTTGTTCAGGCTA
>NW_017038932.1:0-219 GCF_001483705.2 Eufriesea mexicana | reverse complement strand
TCTACTGTACACCAATATGTTCTGCTTGGCTCTGTGGAGGCCAGCAATATTAGTCCCAGCACGCTCGGTTGAGCGGTGTAACGCTTGGCTTCGATACGTTTTGTCCGGTTACGATGGAATAGCCCAGAACGTTGTGCTATACCCCGATATTCGGTTTATTTCGGCGATCTACTGTGCTCTAATATGTTCTGTTTTGCTCTGGAGAGGCCAGCACTGGCG
>NW_017038931.1:0-219 GCF_001483705.2 Eufriesea mexicana | reverse complement strand
AGTCGAGTAGATCACAGTAGAGCAACGTAGAACGCAGGAGTCCACCGAATAGCAATGTACAGCACAAAAGTAGCAGCTACACTGCTCTAACCTATCGAAACGTTATACAATCAATCGTATCCTAACACAACCGAAAGTGCCGAGAATGCTGTTGCGGGACTTGACAGAAACAAGCAAAACATACTAGAGCACAATAGAGCTCAGGAATCCTCCGAACAA
>NW_017038930.1:0-219 GCF_001483705.2 Eufriesea mexicana | reverse complement strand
ATGCAGAAAAGCGTGATCACCACGATATTAATCGAAAATTTCAATAAAATTGAAGATTACTGTTAGATTATATTGCAATGCAAAGCCAATGCCAAACCAATGGTGTCCTTTCTCCTTATTTAAACAGAAAAGTGTGCTCACTACGATAGAGGCCGGAAATGTCAATAAAATTGAACATAACGGTCAGATAATACTGCAATTCAATGGCTATAGCAAACC
>NW_017038929.1:0-219 GCF_001483705.2 Eufriesea mexicana | reverse complement strand
ACTAACTTAACCTACCCAAACGTAGCATAGCTCAAGCTAACGTGCCGAGATCACTATTACTGTTCCCTCGTGAGACAAGCAGGGTCTTGGAGAGCCACGGTGGGCGACGAAATCGTCGGAATAGCAGTGTTTAGCGCAAAAGACGAAGACACCCTTGCCAAACGTAGTAAAACCTTACCCAATCAAACGTAACATAACTCAACCTAACGCGCCGAGAGT
>NW_017038928.1:0-219 GCF_001483705.2 Eufriesea mexicana | reverse complement strand
GTTTAATCTCACAGTGGTGACGTACATCGAATTGACTTTGCATCGTCACTAGTGTGATCTAAGTATCTAGTAGTATACTTAGAAGATCTAGGTATCTATGGATACGTCAACTTGACTTCAAATCACCATTACTGATAGGGGGTTAAAATAGTGGTCACCATAAGAGGGTTAAAAGAAAATCGGATACAATTCTTAATACATCGATGTATGATCTCTCAC
>NW_017038927.1:0-219 GCF_001483705.2 Eufriesea mexicana | reverse complement strand
TCAGTCAGATTCTATGGAATTGCAGTGGGTTTAGGGCGCCAATAGTATCTTTCCTCCTTATTTCTGCAAGAAAGATAGCTCACAACGATATTAGTCGAAAAGGTCATTAAAATTGTATTTTCTAGACAGATTCTATAGCATTGCAATGGCTATAGCACGCCACAAGTATCTTCCCTCCTTATATATGCATGAAAGGTAGCCCACAACGATATTAGTCGA
>NW_017038926.1:0-219 GCF_001483705.2 Eufriesea mexicana | reverse complement strand
TAAAAAGTTTAGCATTAAGGGCAAATCAGCTCATGATCATTCGACTGATCCAAAATTAAGCTCTCAACCAGCTGTTGAACCACCCGGACTTGCAAATAAAAAAAGAATGGAGGACCATAGTAGCGATTGGGAAAGTGACGACGAAGTAGAAACTCAAGAAGTTGTAAATCAAGAGAAAGAGTTAGTTTATTGTTTACATTATAACTATGTTATAGAAAG
>NW_017038925.1:0-219 GCF_001483705.2 Eufriesea mexicana | reverse complement strand
CAGTCGGATTCTGTGATTCGGTTTAGCATTCAGCTGAAAACATTCGAGCAGATCGTATTGTCTGGATTCTCTGTCAGGTCAGTTAGAAGTGATTAGTCAATCGGTCTTAATTAAGAGATTCGAAGGATAATTAGGTTCTTGACAACAAAGAGGTTCTGCTATTCAGTCAGCCATTGGAGATAGATCGCGTAGGGTCAGTTAGGGTAGCACGGAGAGTGT
>NW_017038924.1:0-219 GCF_001483705.2 Eufriesea mexicana | reverse complement strand
CCACCCATACATCCATCCATCCATACTTTCATACATCCACACAACCATAAATCCATACTTCCGGACATCCGTCCATCCATACCTCAATCCATTCATCCATCCATCCATCCACACAACCATTCATCCATACATACATCCATCCATACATCCTCCTCTAATACATCTATCCATCCATACATCCATCCATCCATACATTCATACATCCAAACATCCATAAAT
>NW_017038923.1:0-219 GCF_001483705.2 Eufriesea mexicana | reverse complement strand
TCGTATTAATCACTACGCAATTTCTATGAGCATCTGTGACCACTAAAATAACATTAAATACCGTTTAATTAAAAATACATAGCATTTGCAGTATTTTTATACGAACCCGGAACCCTCAGCCAATTGAAACTTTATTATATGTATATACCGATTTTGCATACCACTCAGGTATTAACCCTTTGCGCTCGACGATGTTTTGGCTAAAGAGGGGTACGAGTT
>NW_017038922.1:0-219 GCF_001483705.2 Eufriesea mexicana | reverse complement strand
TATTCGGCGGATTTCTGCGGTCTACTGTGCCCTAGTATTTCCTGCTTGGCTCTGTGTATGTCAACAATAGCGGTCTGGTCATGTTAGGTTGAGTTACCTACGATTGGCTAGTTTAGGAGGGAATGGCTTTAACTTTCGTGCTAAAGTCTGCTATTAGGACATCTGCTTTCGAATTTCCACTAATCTGCTCCGCTTGAATCCAGGGAGGCCAGTAGTAAT
>NW_017038921.1:0-219 GCF_001483705.2 Eufriesea mexicana | reverse complement strand
ACCAAGCATAACACAACCAAGCGTAACATAACACAAACTTGCGTGCCGGCACCACCATTTCTGTACTCCCCGGAACCAAACAGAACGTACCCGAACACAGTAGAGCGCAGGAATTAAGCGTACAGCAGTGTATAGCACAGAAGTCAAAGATATCGAATCCTACCCTAGCCAAAGGTATCGTATCCAAACGTAACATAATTCCTAGTATCGTGGCGCGGC
>NW_017038920.1:0-219 GCF_001483705.2 Eufriesea mexicana | reverse complement strand
GCGCAGTAATCCGCCGAATTGCAGTGCATAGCACAATAGTGGAGGATACACCAACCTAACCTCGTCCAACCTAACATAACCAATCTTAACGCGGCTCAAGGTAACCTACAGAGGCTACATTTACTGGCCTCCCCAGTGTCAGGCAGAGCATACAATAGCAATTTAGAGCGAACAAATTCACCGAAAAGCAGTGTATAGCACAAAAGTGAAAGCTACCCT
>NW_017038919.1:0-219 GCF_001483705.2 Eufriesea mexicana | reverse complement strand
CACACCGCTATCCTCTGACATCTGCGCTCTGCTGCGTTCTAACATTCTCTGCTTCGCTCTGGGTAGCCAGAAATAGTGGTCTCGGCGCGTTGAGTTTTGTTTGGCTCCGTTTGCGTATGCCAAGTTTGGTTATGTAAGGGCAGAATATCATAGACGTTCGTGCCATTCGAAGCCATTCGGTGGATTTCTGCGCCCTACTGCACTCCAATATGTTCTGCT
>NW_017038918.1:0-219 GCF_001483705.2 Eufriesea mexicana | reverse complement strand
GGTGACCTAACTTTCTTGCATATATAAGGAGGAAAGCATCTACTGGCGTGCTATAGCCATTGCTATGCTATAGAACCTGTCTGGAAAATACAATTTTATTGACTTTTTCGACTAGTATCGTTGTGAGCTAACTTTCATGCATAGATAAGGAGGAATGGCTCTATTGGCGTGATATAGCCGTTCCAATGCTATAGAATTTGGCTGAAAAATTCAATTTTA
>NW_017038917.1:0-219 GCF_001483705.2 Eufriesea mexicana | reverse complement strand
TCACGAAGCTAGAACAGAATATATACTTTGAATAGGCCTATTCTATGTCAAGTAGAAGGCTGCTCTTGCCATTGGATTGAAGGCGTTAGGCGATCTGTTCACCAGGCTATACCAGATTATAGATTTCGTATAGACCTAGTCTGTGGCAAGAAGATAGCTGTACTTGCCATTTGATTGGAGGCGATAGGCGATCTATTCACCAAGCCATAGAAGGTTATA
>NW_017038916.1:0-219 GCF_001483705.2 Eufriesea mexicana | reverse complement strand
AAATTATTAAAATACCTGTAAACAAAAAGAAATAATTAGTAAATTGTTTAAAGGGGTGGGGTGAGGGTAGGGTGGCTAACCCCACCCTCAGTTCGGATCCCCACCCTTCCGCGCACTCAAAAATTTTGACGTGTTACTTCCGAAGTCGAACCGACAAATGGCCCGAGCGGCGTCGCGGTGGGCCTTATATAGCCGCCGATCACCCGAGCCCCCCCACCC
>NW_017038915.1:0-219 GCF_001483705.2 Eufriesea mexicana | reverse complement strand
CGAACCAACATATTGCTGCCAACCGCAACCTAACTGAATCTGACGTGCCGAGCTCACTGTTACCGCCGTCCCCAGTGTCGAGGAGAGTATAGTAGAGCGCAGTAAGGCACAGAGGACCTTAGTATATCAGTGCTGAGAACATGTGTCAAAGCTATTCCAACCTAACCAAACCAAACCAAACCAAACCATACGTAATCTAACTCCGCCTAACCTGCCGAG
>NW_017038914.1:0-219 GCF_001483705.2 Eufriesea mexicana | reverse complement strand
TCAGTCGAAAATGTCAGTAAAATTGAATTTTCCAGCAATATTCTGTAGCATTGCAAAGGCTATTGCACGCCAATAGAGTCTTTCAACCTTATTTATGCAAGAAAGATAACTCACCACCATATTAGTCGAAAATGTCAATAAAACTGAATTTTCCAACCGGATTCTACTGCATTGCATTTTCCATATCACGCCAAAAGGATCTTTCCTCCATACCTATGC
>NW_017038913.1:0-219 GCF_001483705.2 Eufriesea mexicana | reverse complement strand
TGGCGTGCTATAGCCATAGCAAAGGTATAGAGTCTGGTAGGGAAATTTAATTTTATTGACGTTATCGACGAATATCGTGGTGGCCGTGGTTTTTTGCATAAATATGGAGGAAATATCCTATTGAAGTGCTATAGCCATTGCAATGCCATAGAATCAGGCTGGAAAATTCAATTTTATTGACATTTTCGTCTAATATCGTTGTGAGCTAACTTTCTTGCA
>NW_017038912.1:0-219 GCF_001483705.2 Eufriesea mexicana | reverse complement strand
GAGAACCAAGAAGAAAATTTGCAAAGCGAGGAGGATTTTCGACCAATTAGAAAAAAAGGGTTAAACTGAAAATATTTGACAGCGATGATGAATAATAAAACAATCTAAATGTGGTATCCTCGATGTATGAACCACATGATAAGAATGTCTGAATTGTGGTCAGACTGAAACGGTTTCATAAGAGTGTTTGAGAATAAAACATTTGTTTCAGAAATAAAT
>NW_017038911.1:0-219 GCF_001483705.2 Eufriesea mexicana | reverse complement strand
AATCTTTCCGAAGGTAAAAAATTCATTTTTATTCAATTTCTTCCGATAAGTGCGTAAACCATACATTTCGCAACCTAATTAACGCAGAAAGTTATTTTTGAAATTGTGACACGTTCCGATAAATTTTTATTTTTCCATCTGATGTCCTTTATCCAAAATTTTTCAATAATTTAATTGCTACGACATAAGCTCTCATTGGCAAAAATGAAAAAGAAGCAT
>NW_017038910.1:0-219 GCF_001483705.2 Eufriesea mexicana | reverse complement strand
GGTCGCTGCACGTTAGGTTGAATTAGGCTACGTTTCGTTGTATTACAAATGGTTAAATTAGGAGAGGATAGCTATGACTTTTGTGTTATACACCGCTTTTCGGGGGACTTCTGCACTCCACTGTCGTCTGGTTTGTTCAGGATGGCCCTGGGAAAAGCAGCAATAGTGGCATTGGCACGTTATGCTGAGTTAGGCTGCGTTTGGTTGGTTTAGGTTAGG
>NW_017038909.1:0-219 GCF_001483705.2 Eufriesea mexicana | reverse complement strand
ATCGCGGGTACCGGTCCGCGGTGGGCGATCTCCGGAGGGAGATTCGCAGAGCCAAAACTCGGCCATGGGACGAACTACTCTCGACGCTCGAAAGCGATCCGTGAGGACGCACCTATAAATTAGTATTGGGGAAGTTAAGGGCATGGCCGCCCCCCGTGACCGAGCGTATGGACCCCGAGCTCCTGCGGCGGGTGATCCGACGAGCTGGGGTTCTCGCGC
>NW_017038908.1:0-219 GCF_001483705.2 Eufriesea mexicana | reverse complement strand
ATTTTGAATAGACCTATTCTCTGGCAAGTAGATGACTGCACTTGCCATTGGATTGAAGGTGTTAGGCGATCTATTCACAAAGCTGTTACAGGTTATAGATTTTGAATAGACCAATTCTCTGGTAATTAGATGGATGTACTTGCCAGTGGATTGAAGGCGTTAAGCCATCTACTCACAATGCTATAACAGGTTATAGATTTTGAATAGACCTATTCCTGG
>NW_017038907.1:0-219 GCF_001483705.2 Eufriesea mexicana | reverse complement strand
GACACAAGCAGAGTGTAGTAGAGCTGAGTTGGTCACAGAAGAACAACGAACGTCAGTGTGTAGCACGAAAGTGGAAGCTATACTAACCAAACGTAGCCCAACCGCACCCAAGCAATCGGAACGTAACTCAACCTAGCGTGCCGCGGCCACTAGTGCTCCCATCCCCAGAATAGAACAGAGTATATTAGAGCAATGTAGAGCTCAGGAATCCACCGAAAT
>NW_017038906.1:0-219 GCF_001483705.2 Eufriesea mexicana | reverse complement strand
ATATCCTTCTGGAGTGCTATAGCCATTGCAATGCAATAGAATCTGGCATGAATATTCAATTTTGTTGACATTTTCGACTAATATCGTTGTGAGTTAAGTTTCTCGCATAAGTAAGGAGGAAAGACTATATTGGCGTGGTATAGGCATTGCAGTGCCATAGAATCTTCCTGGAAAATTCAATTTTATTGACGTTTTTCACTAATATTGAGGAGTGCTATC
>NW_017038905.1:0-219 GCF_001483705.2 Eufriesea mexicana | reverse complement strand
AACGTAGAGAACCATTTAGCGTCCGTTAAAGTATCCAAAGTGTCATCTATCCGAGCCAAAGGGCAGCTGTCCTTTTTTGTAACATCATTCAGTTTTCTGTAATCCACGCAAAAAACGAGTACTCACATCCTTTTTCTTAACCAGCACTACCAGTGAGGTCCAAGGGCTTGTTGATGGCTCAATCACACCGCTCTCTAGCATATCCCTCACAATTTGGTC
>NW_017038904.1:0-219 GCF_001483705.2 Eufriesea mexicana | reverse complement strand
ATATTTTCAAATAAAAATATGAGAAATTAAAATTCGTTTGTTGGTAATTGATATTTTTTTTTTTATATCATTCACATATAATCAGATGTATAAAACATACGATGCACAGGGTGGTCATAGAAAAATTGAAAGGATTAAAATTGTCATAACTTGTTCATTTTCAAGAGCCTGTATTTGTGAACAGGAAACTGGTTTTTGACACATAATACTGAAAATATC
>NW_017038903.1:0-219 GCF_001483705.2 Eufriesea mexicana | reverse complement strand
CCACGGTTCGTCGAGCATTTGTCGAAGTTGAGCTCTCTCGATTTTCTATTTTCTCGGTTCTCTGTATAGGCAGTCGAGGGTCCCAGGATCAACCAAAATTGTTCTGAAAAAGAAATAAATATATTAGATGATTGAAAAATAGATGATCCTGCAATTTTTTGATATTTGTGTCACGTTGTATAATTTATTCATACCTGTCAATCAAGCTTTGAAAGAAAA
>NW_017038902.1:0-219 GCF_001483705.2 Eufriesea mexicana | reverse complement strand
GTAACCCAACCAAACGTAGACTATCTCAGCGTAACATGCAGCGACCACTATTGCTGCCATGCACTGTGCCAAGCAGGATTTATTACGACAAGGTAGAGGGCATGCATCCGCCGAATAACTGTGTATAGCACGAAAGCAAAAGTTATCTTAACCAATCTTATCCCAACTTAACCTAAGCTAACGTAAACTAACTCAAAGTAACGCGTCACGACCGCTATT
>NW_017038901.1:0-219 GCF_001483705.2 Eufriesea mexicana | reverse complement strand
ATGCAAGAAAGGTAGCTCACCACGATATTAGTAGAAACTGTCAATAAAATTGAATTTTCCAGACAGATTCCAGAGCATTGCAATGGCTATAGTACGCCAATAGAATCTTTCGTCCATATTTGTGCATTATAGTTTGTTCTCCACGATATTAGTCAAAAATGTTAATGAAATTGAGCTTTCCAACCAGATTCTACTGCATTGCAATGGCTATAGCACTCC
>NW_017038900.1:0-219 GCF_001483705.2 Eufriesea mexicana | reverse complement strand
TTTGTCGAAAACCTGAATGAAATTGAATTTTCCAGCCGGATTCTATAGCATTGCAATAGCTACGGAACGCCAGTAGAATCTTTCCTCCTTATATACCCACGAAAGATAGGTCGCCACGATATTAGTCGAAAATGTCAATAAAAATGAATTTTCCAACCAGGCTCTATAGCATTGCAATGGCTATAGCCTGCCAATAGAGTCCTTCCTCATTACTTATGC
>NW_017038899.1:0-219 GCF_001483705.2 Eufriesea mexicana | reverse complement strand
TATGTTACGAGCGGCTAAGCATCCATTTGCTAGGTTAGGAAAGGATCGCTAAACTTTTGTGCTTCATACTGATGTTCGGTGGATTTCAGCGCTCCACAGCATCCCAGGGTATTGTGCTTGCCTCTGTGAAGGCCAGAAATAGTGGTCGCGGCGCGCTATGTTGTGTCAGGTTAGGTGCGGTTCGGTTGGGTCTGGCTATGTTTGGCCAGGGTAGCCCTA
>NW_017038898.1:0-219 GCF_001483705.2 Eufriesea mexicana | reverse complement strand
TATCCACACATACATCCATCCATCCATACATTCTTACATCCGCACATCCATTAAACCATACTTTCGTATATCCGACAACCTATACCTCAATCCATCCATACATACTTCCATTCACAGAACCATTCATCCATACATACATCCATTCATACATCCTTTTTTCCATACATCTATCCATCCTTACATCCATCCATCCATACATTCATACATCCATAAAGCCAT
>NW_017038897.1:0-219 GCF_001483705.2 Eufriesea mexicana | reverse complement strand
ACTATTTCATTTCATTGTTACCTTTCTTGTTTTTCCAACATGCTTATGGAAAATGTCTAATGAAATTGTATTTGAAACATCTCTTCTCCTGAGGTTTAAAGGCTACAGGCTTGCTTTCCCCCTTGCTTCCTTTGCAATCAGTTCAGCTTTGAGATTATATATTCCCTTTTCTTCTTTTTGCCTTAACTCCCAGGTATTTGCAAATACACAATCTAGAAA
>NW_017038896.1:0-219 GCF_001483705.2 Eufriesea mexicana | reverse complement strand
CGTTCGGCTATCTATTCACCAAGATATAACAGGATATACATTTTGAATAGACCTATTCTCTTGCAAGGAGATGTCTGTACTTGCCATTGGATTGTAGGCCATAGGCGACCTAATCACTAGGCTTCGGCAGCTTTTAGATTCTGACTGGTCTCATTCTCTGGCAAGTAGATAGCTGTACTTGCCATTAGATTGAAGGCGTTAGGCGACCTAATCGCCAAG
>NW_017038895.1:0-219 GCF_001483705.2 Eufriesea mexicana | reverse complement strand
GAGGTCAGTAATAGTGGTCTCGGCACGACAGTTTGAGATAGTATACGTTTGGTTAGGTTCGGTAAGGTTAGGTAAGGTTAGGTTGGGTTAGGCTTGGACATCAGTGACTTTTTTGCTGTACACTGCGGTTGAATGGATTTCTGCGCTCTACACTCTTATAATTTGCTCAAATTGGGGCTGTGGATTTCAGCAATAGCGGTCTCGGCACGTCAGGTTGAG
>NW_017038894.1:0-219 GCF_001483705.2 Eufriesea mexicana | reverse complement strand
GCTGAAAGTATCTTTCCTTCTTACTTATGCAAGGAAGTTGGCTCACCACGATATTAGTCAAAAATATCAAAAAAATTGAATTTTTCAGCAAGATTCTATGGCATTGACATTGCTATAGCAAGCCAATAGAATCTTTCATCCCTATTTAAGCAGGAAAGTTAGCTCTCCACGATATTAGCCGAAAATGTCAATAAAATTGAATTTTCCAGCCAGATTCTA
>NW_017038893.1:0-219 GCF_001483705.2 Eufriesea mexicana | reverse complement strand
CACCAAGCTATAACAGATTATATGTTTTGAGTAGACCTATCCTCTGGCAAGCAGATGGCTGTACTTGCCATTGGATTCAAGGCGTTGAGCGATCTTCTCACCAAGCTATAACAGGATATAGATTTTGAATAGACCCATTCTCTGGAAACTAGGTGTCTGTACTTGCCATAGGATTGAAGGCGTTAGGCGATCTATTCACCAGGCTATAACAGATTACAG
>NW_017038892.1:0-219 GCF_001483705.2 Eufriesea mexicana | reverse complement strand
TGGTCTCCGAGGTGGTCAGAAACAGTGGGCTCTGCACGTTAGGTTGAGTTAGGTTATGTTTGCAAACGTCATGTTTGTTTGTGTTAGGTTTCTGTAGCTCCCACTTGCGTGGTATACACTGCTATTCGTTGGATTTCTGCGCACTACTGTGCTCCGGCATGTTCCGCTCGGCACAGGGGAGGCCAGAAATAGCGGCCTGTGAACGCTAGGTTGGATTAT
>NW_017038891.1:0-219 GCF_001483705.2 Eufriesea mexicana | reverse complement strand
TCAATAAAACTGAATTTTCCAGCCAGATTCTACAGGACTGCAATTGCTATAGCACACCAAGAGTATCTTTCCTCCTTATATATGCATGAAAGTTAGCTCATCAAGATATTAGCCGAAAATGTCAATAAAATTGAACTTTCCAGGCACATTTCATAGCATTGCGACGGCTATAGCACGCCAATTGAATCTTTCCTCCGTATTCATAAAATAAAGTTGGCT
>NW_017038890.1:0-219 GCF_001483705.2 Eufriesea mexicana | reverse complement strand
AACAAACTTAGAAACACGCATTATCAGTGTTAGATATACTGGAAACAGAGTGAGGTAGAGCTCCTCGCATGACAGGAACATACAGCATTGTTTCCTAATCTTATTGAAGATGTAGCGATTATAGTAATGAGAAATGATCAATTGCTGATGACAAAGCAGAGTACTTATAATGTCTTACAATCTACGTGTTCAGTCTTGCAGAATCTGCCTGTACAAGTT
>NW_017038889.1:0-219 GCF_001483705.2 Eufriesea mexicana | reverse complement strand
CACATTGCTCTGCTGCACTCTGCTTGACTCTGCGGAGGCCAGTAATTGTGTTCCCGGCACATTTGGTTGTGCTAGGTTATGTTAGCATGGTAGCATCTGAATATCTTCGATTTTTCTGCTATAAACTGCGACTATATGGATTTCTGCGCCCTACTGTCCTCCAATATGTATTGCATGGCCCTCGGGAGGCCAGCAATAGTGGTCGCGTCACGTCAGGAT
>NW_017038888.1:0-219 GCF_001483705.2 Eufriesea mexicana | reverse complement strand
TCAAGCTGGAGACTGCCGGAAGCGGCCCACGGGGGCACAAGTCCACGATCCCGAGATCCCCGAGACTTATTTTTCTTCTTACAGCGGAGATGGCCTCCGCGCAAGGGACCCTCTAGCCCTTGAGTACCCATACCGCGACGGCGGCCAACCATGGCAGTCGCTAAAGGGTGGCGCCCTGCTTGCCGCCGCTCTTCTCCTTGTCGTGAACGGGCATCGCTC
>NW_017038887.1:0-219 GCF_001483705.2 Eufriesea mexicana | reverse complement strand
GTCTGCTCACCACAATATTAGACGAAAATGTCAATAAAATTGAAAATTCCAGTCTGATTCTATAGCAATGCAATAGCTATAGCAAGATAACAGAAACTTTCCCCATTATTTATTCAGAAAGGATTGCTCTCAACGAAATTGGTTGAAAATGAAAATACGATTGAATTTTCCAGGCAGATTCTAATGCAATGCAGTGTCTACAGGTATCCAATAGAATCT
>NW_017038886.1:0-219 GCF_001483705.2 Eufriesea mexicana | reverse complement strand
ATCGTGGTGACCGATCTTTTTTGCATAAATATGGAGGAAAGATTCTATTGGTCTGCTATAGCCATTGCAATTCTATAGAATCTGCCTGGAAAATCCAATTTTATTGGCATTTTCCACTATTATCGTGGTCAGCTAGCTTTCTTCGATAAAAAAGGTGGAAATATTCTATTGGCGTGCTATAGTCATTGCTGTGTTATAGAATCTTGCTGGAAAATTCTA
>NW_017038885.1:0-219 GCF_001483705.2 Eufriesea mexicana | reverse complement strand
AATATAATCTTACCTCCTTGTTTATGCAAGAAAGTTAGCTCACTACGATATTAGTCGAAAATTACAATAAAATTGAATTTTCCAGACTGATTCCGAAGCATTGTAATGGCTATAGCGCTGCGAATGTATCTTTGCACCTTACCTATGCAAGGAAGGTAGCTCACGACGAAATTAGTCGAAAATGTCAATAAAATTGAATTTTCCAAGAAGATTCAATTG
>NW_017038884.1:0-219 GCF_001483705.2 Eufriesea mexicana | reverse complement strand
CGTAGACTGACACAGCATAGCGTGCCGAGACCACTATTGCCGGCATCGAAATAGCCAAGCAGATCGTATTGGACCACAGTAGAGCCCAGAAATCCACCGAACAGCAGTGTGGAGCACAAAAGTCATAGATATCCTATCCTAACCTAACCAAACGTTACCTAACCACACGCAGTCTAACTTAGTCTAACGTGCCGAGAACACTGTTTCTGGCATTCCCAG
>NW_017038883.1:0-219 GCF_001483705.2 Eufriesea mexicana | reverse complement strand
TGCATTGCTCTTCTAGCATCTGCTCGTCTCTGGGGAGGCCTTCAAAAGCGGTCCAGGCACGTTCTGCTGAGTTAGGTTGCATTTGACATATGTTGCGATTGGCAGGGGTAGGATGGGATATCTTTGACCTTTGTGCCATACACTGCTATTCGTGGAATTTCTGCGCTATTCTGTGATCTAGTATGTTCTGAGTGGCTCTGGCGTGGCCAGAAGAATTGT
>NW_017038882.1:0-219 GCF_001483705.2 Eufriesea mexicana | reverse complement strand
ATATTTAAAATCATATTCTACTCTGTCAAGGTATGGGGAGTCCTCCCCCACAATCGTTGATGTTATACTGGTCGCAGGTATCCTCGTTGGTGGTATGCCAGAAGGGATGAAAGGAAAAGGAAGGGATGCGTTTCGTCCCGGGCCTGCTAGCGAACCCATCAGTAAGGCTACCCTAGCAGGCCCTGCCTTAGACTGGGATACCATTGGAAGGATGGGAAG
>NW_017038881.1:0-219 GCF_001483705.2 Eufriesea mexicana | reverse complement strand
ATATATACATCCATACAATCATACATACGTACATCCGTCCATCCAAACCACCGTCAATCCATACATCCATCCATCCATAAGGCCATCAACCCATACATTCATCCATCCATACATCCATACATCCATACATACATCCATCCATACTTCCATGCATCTATACATCAATACATCCATAAATCTATCCATCCATACCTGAATCCATCCATACATCCATCAATC
>NW_017038880.1:0-219 GCF_001483705.2 Eufriesea mexicana | reverse complement strand
CTTCACTTCCCTTCGCATGACACTTCATCCCATAGTACCTGCATACCCTAATATCACGTGAATCATTACAATGGTTTGGGCTTCGTACAATCTACAACTTGTTGTACACGTATTTTCCACAAGAGTGCCAACTGCAGCATTGACACCATATTCAAGTCAAATTTTATGAATACCTTACGCCATGAAAATTCACCTATGAGCCACCATATTTTGCTGATA
>NW_017038879.1:0-219 GCF_001483705.2 Eufriesea mexicana | reverse complement strand
AATATGTTCCCTTTGGCGATGGGGATGTCAGCAATAGTGGTCTAGGCACGTTAGTTTGGACTACGCTGCACTTGGTTGTGTCACGTTTCGTTAGGTTCTGATGTGATACCTATGACTTTTGCGCTGTACACTGCTCTTCGATGGACTTCTGCGCTATACGATGCTCTGCTATACTCTTCTCGACACTGGAGTGGTCAGCAGTAGTGGTCGTGACACGAA
>NW_017038878.1:0-219 GCF_001483705.2 Eufriesea mexicana | reverse complement strand
AGAAGGCAGAAGTCCATAGAATCGCTGTGCATATCACCATAGTCGAAGATACCCTATCCTAACGCAGCCATACGTTACTAAACCGAACGTAGCATAACTGTACCTAACGTGCCGGGGCCACCATTGCTAGCTTCCCCAAAGCCAAGCACAGCATATTAGAGAACAGTAGAGCCTAGAAATCCGCCGAATAGGAGCTTATACCACAAAAGTCAGAGGCAT
>NW_017038877.1:0-219 GCF_001483705.2 Eufriesea mexicana | reverse complement strand
AAGCAGAACATTCTAGAGCAGAGTAGGGCGCAGAAACCGACCGCATTTCGTAGTACAGAACAGGCGACAAAGATGTCCTATCCTAACCGAAGCAAACCTAATATTACCGAACGTAGCTTAACTCTACATAACCAGGCGCGGTCACAGTTTCCAGCATCCCCAGAGCAAATCAGAGCATGTTGGATTACAGCAGACCGCAGAAATCCGCTGAATAGCAGT
>NW_017038876.1:0-219 GCF_001483705.2 Eufriesea mexicana | reverse complement strand
TATAGATTTTGAATAGACTTATTCTCTGGCAAGTAGACGCCTGCACTTGCCAGTGGATTGAAGACGTTAGGCGACCTATTCACCAAGCTATAACAAATTATAGGTATTGAATAGACCCATTCCCTGGCAAGTAGATAGATGTACTTGCCATTGGAATGAAGGCGTTATGCTATCTAATCACCAAGCTATAACAGCTTATAGATTTTGGATAGACTTATT
>NW_017038875.1:0-219 GCF_001483705.2 Eufriesea mexicana | reverse complement strand
CTACTGTGATCAAGTATGGACTGATTTGCTCCGGGGAGACCGGAAACTGTGGCCGCGGCACGTTGCGTTGGGAAAGGTTACGTTTGGTTATGTTCAGCTTGTTTGCGTGTAGGTTAGGGCACCTTTGGCTTCTGCTCCTTACACTAAAATGCAGTCGGCTTCTGCGCTCTACTGCGCTCTAGTAAGTTCTGCTTTGCTCTGATGACGCCAGCAGTCGTG
>NW_017038874.1:0-219 GCF_001483705.2 Eufriesea mexicana | reverse complement strand
AGTAAAAATAAATATAGTAGAAGACGATTTTCCATTTGGAAAATTGAAATAACTTGAACACTGTTAGTTGTAGTGAAAAAGTTTCTTCGAGATCCAAATCACCAGGAATCGAAGTTTCTATAGTAAAAGCGAATATAGTAGAAGACGATTTTCCATTTGGAAAATTGAAAACATTTTAACACTGGTAGTTGTAGTGAAAATTTTTCTTCGGGATTTACA
>NW_017038873.1:0-219 GCF_001483705.2 Eufriesea mexicana | reverse complement strand
GATAATCGTTCCACCTTTCGAAGATTATTACGATATAATATATTTTGCACAGATATAATAATAATATATTGTAGGACGCCGAAAACAGGGTTTATTGTCTTCAACGTACAGGAATAAAATATAAATATGTTCCTTCGTTTATCGAAGGAATATCCGGTCTGCGCGAACGGTTTGAGACACCGAAAACGGACAGAACGATATGAAACGGAATAAAACGAA
>NW_017038872.1:0-219 GCF_001483705.2 Eufriesea mexicana | reverse complement strand
GAATCTCTCCTCCTTATTTACGCAAGCAAGTTATCTCACCCCAATATAAGTCGAAAATGTCAAAAAAATTGAACTTTCCAGACAGTCTGTATAGCATTGCGAAGGCTATAGCGTGTGAATTGAATCTTTCCTCCTCATTTATGCAACAAAGTTAGGTCACCACGATGTTAGCCGGAAATGTCAATAAAATTGAGTTTTTCAGCCTCATTCTAAAGCATT
>NW_017038871.1:0-219 GCF_001483705.2 Eufriesea mexicana | reverse complement strand
TAGCACGCCAATTGAATCTTTCCTCCTTATTTCTGCAAAAAAGTCAACTCACAGCGATATTAGTAGAAAATGTCAATAAAATTGAATTTTCCAACCAGATTTCAGAGCATTGCAATGGCTATAGCACACCAATAGAATCTTTCCCCCTTATTTATACACGAAAGTTAGCTCACGACGATATTAGTCGAAAATGTCAATAAAATCTTATTTTCCAGGAGG
>NW_017038870.1:0-219 GCF_001483705.2 Eufriesea mexicana | reverse complement strand
AAAATTCAATTTTATTGACGTTTTCGACTAACATCGTGGTGAGCTAACTTTCATGCTTAAATACGGAAGAACTATCCTATTGTCGTGCTATAGTCATTGCAATGCTGCAGAATCTGAAGGAAAAATTCAGTTTTACTGACATTTTCGACTAATATCCTAGTGATCTACCCTTCTTGCATATATAAGGAGGAAAGATTCTACTGGCCTGCTATAGTCATT
>NW_017038869.1:0-219 GCF_001483705.2 Eufriesea mexicana | reverse complement strand
AGCGGTGTCTCTTACTTCACACACACGCTGTTTACATCAATGTACATATTAAAAATCTATATCGACTATGACCACCAACATTTCGTTAAGCTTTGATTCGTGCAATCCTTTTCGAATAGCTAAGTGAAATAGCGTAGTGAAATTTCATTATAGTTCCGGAGTTTATTTTACCAAAAATTATTTCTATTCTTCTTTTCAATAATTATCACGTCATAAATC
>NW_017038868.1:0-219 GCF_001483705.2 Eufriesea mexicana | reverse complement strand
TGGATGGCTTTGACTTTAGTGCTATAGTTTGGCATTAGATGGATCACTGCGACCTGCTGTGCTGTAATATTCTCATCTTGGCACTGTGAAGGCCAGGAATGGTGAACTGCGTATGATATATAGAGTCAGGTTACGTTCGGTTAGGTGGGGCTATGGAAAGTTTGTTTAGGAGAGCTTCACCTTTTGTACTGTACACCGCTATTATGCGGGTTTCTGCGA
>NW_017038867.1:0-219 GCF_001483705.2 Eufriesea mexicana | reverse complement strand
TCGGATTGATGACGTTTGGCGAACTATTCACCATGATATAACAGGTTATAGATTTTGAATAGAACTATTCTCTGGAAAGTAGATGTCTGTACTTGCCATTGGATTGAACGCGTTAGGAGACCTAATCACCAAGCTATGACTGCTTATAGATTTTGTATAGACTTATTCTCTGGCATGTAGGTGGCTATATTTGCCATTGATTGAAGCCGTTAGGCGACC
>NW_017038866.1:0-219 GCF_001483705.2 Eufriesea mexicana | reverse complement strand
TATCGTGGTTAGCTATCTTTCTTGCGTAAATAAGGCGGAAAAACTCTTTTGGCGTGCTATTGCATTGGAATGCCAAAGAATCTGGGTGGAAAAATCAATTTTATCGACATTTTCGACTTCTATGATGGCGAGCTTACTTTCTTCCATATATCAGGCGGAAAGATTCTGTTGGCATGCTATAAGCATTGCAATGCTGTAGAATCTGGCCGGAAAGTTCAA
>NW_017038865.1:0-219 GCF_001483705.2 Eufriesea mexicana | reverse complement strand
TCAAAGATGCCAAAACCAAACCCAAACAAACATATCCAAACCTCACATAGCAAGCTCAAAGTAATGTACCGCGAACACAAATTCCGGCCTCCACAGGGTCAAGCGGAATGGAAGGGAGCGCAGTAAAGGGAAGGAAACCACCGAAGAACAGTGCATAGCACGAAGGTCAAAGCGAATCTAACCAGACATAGGCCAACCTAACTTAACCAAACGTAATGT
>NW_017038864.1:0-219 GCF_001483705.2 Eufriesea mexicana | reverse complement strand
TTACCATTGCAAAGTGTATTTGGATAAGGTTTGATCAGATTCGATTTGTGGAGCTTGTTTGGAGATAGGTCGAGGATCTTTGGGTAATTGGGTGTTTCTTCGCCTTTGTGAAATGTTTCGTGGATGCTTAGTTATGAGAATAGGAGATGAAGCAGGGGGAATATATTTTAAATATAAAATTCCATGAGTTTTCTAAGATTGGCTATGTGCGATAGGTCG
>NW_017038863.1:0-219 GCF_001483705.2 Eufriesea mexicana | reverse complement strand
GTCGAGGCCAGCAATAGTTGTCCCGTAATGTTAAGTTGTGTTAGACTACGTTCGGATACGTCATGTTCGGATAGGTTAGGATATGCTACTCTGAATATTGTGCTTTACACTGCTCTTCCGTATGTTTCTGTGATCTACTGTGCTCTACTACAATCCGATTGTCTCTGCGGTGGCCAGGAGCAGAGGTGATGGCACGTCATATTGAGTCATGCTACGTTA
>NW_017038862.1:0-219 GCF_001483705.2 Eufriesea mexicana | reverse complement strand
GTGTTACGTTTGGTTACGTTAAGGTTAGCTTGGTTAGGAGAAGATGGATTCGACTTTAGTGCTGTGGTCTGCTATTAGGTGGATTTCTGCTGCCTACAGTGCTTTAATATTTTCAAGTTGGCTCTCGTGGGGGCAGCAACAGCGGTCTCGGCACGATATGTTGGGTCAGGTTACGTGCGGTTAGTGTGGGTTAGGCTACATTTGATATGGATAGCTTTA
>NW_017038861.1:0-219 GCF_001483705.2 Eufriesea mexicana | reverse complement strand
GCTTTAACTTTCGTGGTGTACACTGTTTTTCGGTGGATTTCTGTGATCTACTGTGCTCTACTAAATTCGGCTTGGCTATGGGGAGGCCAGGAGCAGTGGCCGGGACACAATATGTTGAGATAAGCAACGTTTGGTTAAGTTAGGTTAGGCTAGGAAATCTCCGACTTTTGTGCTATTCACTACAATGCGGTGTACTTCTTCGCACAGCTGCTTCATAGT
>NW_017038860.1:0-219 GCF_001483705.2 Eufriesea mexicana | reverse complement strand
TAGCCTAACCTAACCAAGGATAGCATAGCCTATCGTAACCTAACACCACATAACCGCCCTAAATCTCTATTCCTGACCTCCCCAGAGCCAGGCAGAATATACTTCAGCACAGCAGATCACAGATATCCGCCGCGTTGCATTGTAAAGCGCAGAAGCAAGGATAACCTAGCTCAACCTGACCTAACCTAAGCCACTCGAACGTAGCATAACTCGGGGTAA
>NW_017038859.1:0-219 GCF_001483705.2 Eufriesea mexicana | reverse complement strand
TCCACGCCCTACATTGCTATACCGTACTCTGTTCGAACATGGGGTGTCCAGTGATAGTTGTCATGTAACGGTAGGTTGAGTTAGGCTACGTTTGGTTAGGTTACGCTTGGTTGTGTTGGGTCAGGATAGCTTTGACATTTGTGGTGTACACATTTATTCTGTGGACTTCTGCACTCCACTATGCTCTACTGTATTCTGCTTGGCCCTGGGACGTCCAGC
>NW_017038858.1:0-219 GCF_001483705.2 Eufriesea mexicana | reverse complement strand
TCATCCTTATTTATGCAAGAATGTTTGCTCACCCCGATATTAGCAGAAAATGTCGATAAAATTTAACATTGCTGTCAGATTCTGTTGCATTGCAATGGCTATAGCACGACGATAATGCCTTCCCTGCTTATTTACGCAAGAAAGCTTGCTCGCCAGGATATTAGTCGCAAATGTCAATAAGATGGAACGTTGCAGACAGAATGTATTGCATTATAATGT
>NW_017038857.1:0-219 GCF_001483705.2 Eufriesea mexicana | reverse complement strand
TCTTTGACATTGTGATATACACTGCTATTCGGTGGAACTCTGCGCTCTAAAGTGTTATAATATTTTCTGCTTAGCTCTGTGGACGCCAGCAAAATAGGCCTCGTATCTTCAGGTAAGATAATCTAGGTTTGATTAGGATAGGTTTGGTTAGGATAAATTTGACCTTTATCCAATCCACCGTTATTTGGTGACATTCTGCTCTCTACTGTGCTCCAGTGT
>NW_017038856.1:0-219 GCF_001483705.2 Eufriesea mexicana | reverse complement strand
GTTAAAGCCATCGCTTCGTAGCCTAGCAAACCGCAGCATAACCAGAAGTAACGTAACTCAGAACAACGTGCCGCGACCACAATTACCGGGTTCTCCAGGTTCGAGTTGAGTACAGTAGAGCACTGCGGAGCGAAGAAATCCACCGCATGGCAGCGTATATAAAAAAAAATTCAAAGCTATCCTCTCCCAACCTAACCAAGCGAAACATAAGCAAACGTA
>NW_017038855.1:0-219 GCF_001483705.2 Eufriesea mexicana | reverse complement strand
AACTGGTCGGGTGGTCCGACGAGCTGGGGGTCTCATGCCAGGAGATGTGCCGTGCGTTCGTTAGGATGGGGGCGAGGAGCACCGCCCCCGGAACGGACGGTATCCCAGGCCGAACCTTTGCACTGGCTCTGGAAGCGTGTGGTGGCCGTGTGCGAAGGCTGTTCGACAGCTGCCTCAGGACCGGTCGCTTCCCGGCATGTAGGAAGGGAGCGAGGGTCG
>NW_017038854.1:0-219 GCF_001483705.2 Eufriesea mexicana | reverse complement strand
GTTATAGATCTTGAATAAGCCTAATCTCTGGAAAGTAGATGGCTGAACTTGCCATTGGATTGAGGGCGTGAGGCTACCTGTTCACCAAGATATAACAGACTATAGATTGTGAATAGGCCAATTCTCTGGCAAGTAGATGGCTGTACTTGACATTGAATTGAAGGCGTTAGGCGATGTATTCACCAAGCCATAACAGATTTTAGACCTTGAATAGGCCTA
>NW_017038853.1:0-219 GCF_001483705.2 Eufriesea mexicana | reverse complement strand
GTGCCGATACCAATATTGCTGTCACTCCCAGTGCCTAGCTTATGACGATAGAGCAGAGTAGTGCGAAGAAATCCAACGAATGGCAGTGTATAGCGAAAAAGTCAGTGCTATCTCGTCCTAACCTAACCAACCATAACGTAGGCGTACGTACCATAACTCAACCTAACGTGGCCAGACCACTGTCACTGCCCTCCGCAGAGCAAAGCAAAACATAATAGA
>NW_017038852.1:0-219 GCF_001483705.2 Eufriesea mexicana | reverse complement strand
CCGTCAAGGGAACCCCAACGCTACTACGCTGATAGGGAACGAGACAGACGCGACGGACGAAGATCTGATTATTATCGCCAAGATTACTACCCGCGAAATCGTGAAACCCATCGCGACTCGCGACCACCGCCTCGCGCCGCGACCTCTCCCATACGCGACTCACAACGACGCAACGATAGACCGCCCGCAACTAGATATCAGGACAGATACTGCAACTTC
>NW_017038851.1:0-219 GCF_001483705.2 Eufriesea mexicana | reverse complement strand
TGGTTCTAACGAATCTAACTCTCGGTGACTGGTTTAACCCCTTGCAAATAAAACTCGAAAAAGTCGTGCCAAACTCGTGTGCCTGAATGGTCGAGAAGGGAACCGAAAGGCGGAGCCCGAGTGTCGGAATTTGAAACACGATATCTTATGACTGACAATGAATGCGACATAGCCACATGCCCATTCGAGATATTCATACTTGGCCCAAGATTAAAACCA
>NW_017038850.1:0-219 GCF_001483705.2 Eufriesea mexicana | reverse complement strand
GAATATAACCACTAATTAGAAGGTACTTTGAAATAAGAAGTGCACTATTGAACGATTAAAAATATTTATTAGAACGTCAAAAAATATTGGAACAAATCTCGCATCTAGCGGTGCATTCTCGTGGCGTCCTGAGGGAAACATGTGATTTTGGCGTGGCAGTCAAAGGGTTAATTACGCATTTCACACTTTCATCAACAGGACTGTCTTAGGACAGCCCTT
>NW_017038849.1:0-219 GCF_001483705.2 Eufriesea mexicana | reverse complement strand
TAGGACATTTTCTAAGTCATAGACGTGGAATTAAGCACTAAGAGACCCATTACGATCTTTTATGAGCCAAATCCTAAATGCATTATTGCGTATTCTTGTTAGACTTCTATATTTCCCCCGGTCACTGGACACGAGGCGTCGTTCAGAAGCCTAATTTAGGCTATTAGACTTATGCACTTAGGATTTGGCTGCCAGATGGATCGTAGGAGGTCGGGCCCA
>NW_017038848.1:0-219 GCF_001483705.2 Eufriesea mexicana | reverse complement strand
ACCACGATATTAGTGAAAGACGACAATAAAATTGAACTTTCATGCCAGATTCTATTGCATTGCGAAGGCAGCAGCACGCCAATGGAATATTTCTTCATTATTTATGCAAGAAAGGTAGCTCAAACGGTATTCAACAAAAATGTCAGTAAAATTGAGTTTTCCAGCCAGATTCGAGAGCTTTGCAATGGCTATTGCATGCCAATAGGATCTTTCCTCCTT
>NW_017038847.1:0-219 GCF_001483705.2 Eufriesea mexicana | reverse complement strand
TGCGCCCAAATATGCTCTGGTATGTTTTACTTGCCTCTGAGAATAGCAGCGGTAATGGCCTCGTCAGTTTAGGTTGAGTTAGATTACGTTTGGCAATCTTACGTTCCGTTAGGATAGGATAGGGTTGCTTTGACCTTCCTGCCATACACAGATTTCCGGTGGAATTCTGCGCTCTAAATTGCTCTAATATGCTCTGCTTGGCTCTGCGGAGGCCAGCAA
>NW_017038846.1:0-219 GCF_001483705.2 Eufriesea mexicana | reverse complement strand
ACCTGTTATAGGTTGGTGAATATATCGCCTAACGCCTTCAATCCAATGGCAAGTACAGCCATCCTCTTGCCAGTGAATAGGTCTATTCAAAATCTATAGCCTGTTATAGCATGGTGATAGATCTCCTAACGCCCTCAATCCATTGTCAAGTACAGACGTCTACTTGCCAGAGAATATTTCTATTCAAAATCTAAAACCAGTTATAGCTTGGTGAATAGA
>NW_017038845.1:0-219 GCF_001483705.2 Eufriesea mexicana | reverse complement strand
TATAATCTGCTTGGCTATGGAGAGGCTAGCATTAGTGATATCGGCACGTTTGTTTGAGTTAGGGTACTTTGCGTTACGTTACGTTTGGATGGGTTAGGTATTAATAGCTTTAACTTTTGCGCTAAACACTGCGAGCCTATGGATTTCAGCTCCCTTCCGTGTCCTAATACGCTCTGCTTGCCACTGGGCAGTTTAGCAACGTATGTCTCGACACGTTAC
>NW_017038844.1:0-219 GCF_001483705.2 Eufriesea mexicana | reverse complement strand
TGCCCTAACATTTTCAGCTTGGCCCTGGGAGTGACAGCAATTGTGTTCTCCGCACGTTACGTTGAGTCACGTTACGTTCGGTTAAGTTGTATTAGGCTAAGTTTGGACGAGATAGCCTTTACTTTTGTGGTAGACACTGCCATTTGGTGGGTTTCTGCGCTCTACAGTGCTCTAGTACGTGCTGCTTCGCACTGCGGAGTGCAGCAATAGCGTTCTCGG
>NW_017038843.1:0-219 GCF_001483705.2 Eufriesea mexicana | reverse complement strand
CTATAGCTTTGCAATGCCTATAGCACGCCAATAGACCCTTTCCTCCTTATTTATGCAAGAAAGATAACTCACAGCGATATTAGCCGTAAATGTCAATAAAATTGGACTTTCCAGCCAGATTCAACATCTTTGCAGTGGATATAGCACGCCAAAAGAATCTTTCCTCCTTACCTGCGCAAGGAAGATAGCTCACCACGGTATTAGTCGAAAATGTCAGTA
>NW_017038842.1:0-219 GCF_001483705.2 Eufriesea mexicana | reverse complement strand
GGGAAGGAAGTTAGCTCACCGCGATATTAGTAGAAAATGACAATAAAATTGAATTTTCCAGCATGTTTCTATAGCATTGCAATGCTTGTAGCATGACAACAGAATCTTTCCTCCTTGTTTACGCAAGAAAGATAGCTCACCAACATATTAGTCGATAATGTGAATAAAATTGAACTTTACAGCCATATTCTATAGCATTGCAATGGCAATAACAAGCCA
>NW_017038841.1:0-219 GCF_001483705.2 Eufriesea mexicana | reverse complement strand
TTTGTGCTATTCGCTGCGATTTGGTGGAATTCGGCGCTATACTGGGCCCTAATATGTTGTTCTTTGCTCCGTGGAGGCGAGAAATAGTATCCGCGGCTCATTATGCTTTGTTAGGTAGCGTTGGGTTGGGTAAGGTTTGCCTGCGTTAGGTTCGTGTATCTTCAGCCTCTCTGCACTACACTGGATTGCGGCCGACTTCTGCGCTCTACTGTTATCTAG
>NW_017038840.1:0-219 GCF_001483705.2 Eufriesea mexicana | reverse complement strand
GTATGGACCTTCGTATTGATGTGTGTATGCATTAATGGATGGATGGATGGATTGGTGGATGGACGTATGGATGGATGGATGTATGGATCGATGGATGTATGTGTGTATGAATGTATGTTTGTATGTATGTATGTATGGATTTATGGACGTATATGGGTTATGTATGTACGCATGTATGTGTGTTCGCATGTATGGATGTACGAATGTACGGATGTACGG
>NW_017038839.1:0-219 GCF_001483705.2 Eufriesea mexicana | reverse complement strand
TAAATGAAATTTAATTTTCCAGACAGATTCTACAGCATTGCAATGGCTACAGCAAGCCAATAGTATATGTAACCCTCATTTATGCAAGAAACTTAGTTCAACAAGATATCAGACGAAAATGTCGATAAAATTAAATTTTCTCGCCAGGTTCTATAGCATTGCAGTGGCTATGGCACGCCAATATGATATTTCTTCCTTTTTTATGCAAGAAAGTTAGCT
>NW_017038838.1:0-219 GCF_001483705.2 Eufriesea mexicana | reverse complement strand
AATTAGCTCACCACGCCAATAGTGGAAAATGTCAATAAAATTGTATTTTAAAGTGAGATTCTATAGCATTGCTATGGCTATAGCATGCCAATAGTGTCTTCCCTCCTTATTTATGCATCAAATTTAGCTCACCACGATATGAGCCGAAAATGTCATTAAAAATGACTTTTCCACTAAGATTCTATATCACTGCAATGGCTATAGCACGCAAGCAGAATC
>NW_017038837.1:0-219 GCF_001483705.2 Eufriesea mexicana | reverse complement strand
GTTTAAAATAAATGTCTACTGTTTGTTTCACGAAGTTAATAAACTTGACAAATGATAATCGTTAAATATATTTTATTATATATATTCCAACTAATATCTATATATTATTTCTTTTCACAATCTTCCTTTTCTTTTGTATATAATATACCACAACACATTCAGCTGTTCGTAGACCAAAATAATTAACTCAACTGTCTGAATTTTTCTTAATTATTGTAC
>NW_017038836.1:0-219 GCF_001483705.2 Eufriesea mexicana | reverse complement strand
ATAAATGGACTTAGGCCACTTTCAAAATAAACGGCTCAATTATTGAGCTAACTCTGAAAACTTGTGTCCAAAATTATCGTATTTACTCGGAATATAAGTAACCTTAAATGCTTTATTGATAGATAACTTGAAGTTGTACATATAACCACGGACAACCGGAAATAATTGACAAATGGACATAGGCCACTTTCAAAATAAACTGCTCATATATAGGAAATG
>NW_017038835.1:0-219 GCF_001483705.2 Eufriesea mexicana | reverse complement strand
ACAGAACCTAACATGCCGCGGCCACAATTCCTGGCCTCCGCAGAGCCAAACAGAACATATTTGTGGAGAATGGGGCGCTAAAATGTACAGAAACGCAGTGTGCAGCGGAAAAGACAAAGGTAACCATACCTAACACAGACTAACATAACCTAACCAAGCGTAGCCAAACTCAATGTAACATGCCGCAGCGGCTACTTCCGGCACACCCAGTGCCGCGCA
>NW_017038834.1:0-219 GCF_001483705.2 Eufriesea mexicana | reverse complement strand
CTAGGTTCGAAGTTAGTGCCACTGCTATACACTGGAATGAAGAAATTTTAGTTTCAGTGTTTGAGGATTATACTTGCCGAGACCTAGAAATTTTTTAAAACACTTTGATCATGGGAATGCTCAATGGAAACAATTTTTATATAAAGAATACTCATGAAATCGTGGTGTACTTAGATGTAGGTAATTCTTCGCATAAAACTGAATCGAAAATGTAGAATA
>NW_017038833.1:0-219 GCF_001483705.2 Eufriesea mexicana | reverse complement strand
CACGGTCCATTATCACAGGAATATTAATCTATCGTTTTTAGGCCACGACTGCACTTGTAAAATAATGGAAATATATCTGTAATTACAAAAGTAATGAAACTTTAATCGAAAATATCTCAAAAACTATTGAGTAGCTGCCGCTATAATCATATATTATCTAAAACTGCATGACGATATCTACAAACCTGCAGAGTATCAACTAAATCGGTGACCCGAAGC
>NW_017038832.1:0-219 GCF_001483705.2 Eufriesea mexicana | reverse complement strand
GTCAAGGGAAACCTAACATAACACAATGTGCCGAGACAATTATTGCTGGCCTCCCCAGAGTAAAGCAGAATACACAAGAGAGCACAAATTCAACGAATAGCAGTATACAGCACAAAAGTTTAAGCCACAATAACCAAACTTAGCCATACGTATCCTGACGAAGCGTAACCTAACTCTACCAAACGTGTCACGAACACTATTGCTGGCCACCGGACAGCC
>NW_017038831.1:0-219 GCF_001483705.2 Eufriesea mexicana | reverse complement strand
TGCCGTTGGATTGATTGCGTTAGGCGATCTACTCACCAAGCTATAACATATTATAGGTTTTGAGTAGGCTTATTGTCTGGCAAGTAGATGGCTGTACTTGCCATTGTATTGAAGGCGTTCTGCGATTTATTCACCATGCTATACTAGGCTATGGACTTTGAATAGACATATTCTTTGGCAAGTAGATGGCTGTTCTTGCCATTGGATTGAAGGCGTTGG
>NW_017038830.1:0-219 GCF_001483705.2 Eufriesea mexicana | reverse complement strand
ATAGCATTGCGATGGCTATAGCACGCGAAAAAGATCTTTCCTCCTCACCTATGCAAGCAAGTTAGCTCACAAAGATATTAGTCAAAAATATCATCAAAATTGTATTATCGAGCCAGAATCTATGTCATTGCGATGGCTATAGCACTCAAAAAGCATTTTCCTCCTTACTTATGCAAGGAAGCTAGCTCACCACGATATTAGTCGAAAATGTCAATAAAA
>NW_017038829.1:0-219 GCF_001483705.2 Eufriesea mexicana | reverse complement strand
ATACCCTTTGCTTTACGCTTTACACCCCAATTCGGCCAATTCAATGCTCTACTGTGCTCTAGTTTATTCTGCTTGACTCTGCGGAGGCCAGCAACAGTGGCCTCGGCACGTTAGGTTATGTTAGCTTACGTTCGGTTACGTTAGGCTACGCTGTGCTATGCTACTAAATGCTTGTCTTTTCTGCCACACTCAGCTATTCTATGGGCTTCTGCTCTTTTC
>NW_017038828.1:0-219 GCF_001483705.2 Eufriesea mexicana | reverse complement strand
CCTCTGAGGAGGCCAGGAATTGCTCTCTCGTAATGTTGGGTTGAGTTAGGTTACGTTTGGGTACGTAACGTTTGGCTGGGATAGGATACGCATCTTTGAATTTGTGTTTAACACTGACACTAGGTGGATTTCTGCGTCCTATTGCGCCCTGATATGCTCTGCATAGCTGTGGGGTGGCCAGTAATGGTCGTCTCGGCACGTTAGGTTGAGTTATGATTC
>NW_017038827.1:0-219 GCF_001483705.2 Eufriesea mexicana | reverse complement strand
TAGTATATCTGTCTAAGATAGGGCGTACTAGGTAGCTGTTGCGGCCCTAGGACCGCAATGTCCCGGGTCAAGTGGAGGACAGTTTCATGTCCTTACTCTCAGGGTCCTTTGACTTCTATACACTCATAGTCACCTAAACCATGACCGCGCGAGGCAGTCAGAATCGAGTTGAGAATTCTGAACAATTGAGAAGTCAGAAGTAGGCAGATTTGAGTTGAG
>NW_017038826.1:0-219 GCF_001483705.2 Eufriesea mexicana | reverse complement strand
GTACACTGCGATTCTATGCATTTTGGAGCACTGCTCTCCACTATTATGCTCTGCCTGGCCCTGCGGAGGCCAGCAATTTTGGTCGCGTCACGTTAGGTTGAGTTAGATTACGTTGAGCTATGTTATGTTTGGTTAGGTTACCTTTGTTCGGGTTACGTTTGCGTACCTTTGACTTTATTGGCATAGACTGTTATTCGGCCGATTCGTGGGATGTACTCC
>NW_017038825.1:0-219 GCF_001483705.2 Eufriesea mexicana | reverse complement strand
TTTCCAGACAGATTCTCTAGCATTGTAATGGCCATAGCGCGTAAATAGAATATTTCATCCCTACTTATGCAAGTGGTTTTGCTCACCACGACATTAGACGAAAATGTCAATAAAATCGAATTTTCCAGTGGTATTGTAAGGAATTGCAGCGGGTATAGGGCGCCAATGGTATCTTTCCTCCTTATTTATGCATGAAAGCTAGCTCACCACGATATTAGT
>NW_017038824.1:0-219 GCF_001483705.2 Eufriesea mexicana | reverse complement strand
CTTTCTTCCTTATTTATGCAACAAAATCAGCTCGCCGCGGTATTGGCCGAAAATGTCAATAAAGTTGAATTTTCCGGTCGGATTCTGTAGCATTGATAGTGCTATAGCATGCCAATTGAGTCTTTCCTCCTTATTTATGTAACAAAACTAGCCCACAACGTTATTAGTCGAAAATGTCAATAAAATTGAATTTTCCAGTCAGATTCTGTTGCATTGCAA
>NW_017038823.1:0-219 GCF_001483705.2 Eufriesea mexicana | reverse complement strand
GAGTACAGTAGATCACAGAAATACACCGAATAACAGTGTATAGCAAGGAGGTCAGAGCTATCCCAACCAAACTTAACCTAACGTAACCTAACCTAACCAAACCAAGCGTAACATAACAGAGCCAAACGTGCCACGGACACTATTGCTCGCATCCCGACTGTTGAGCAGTGCATAGTAGATCAATGTAGAGCGCAGAATTTCACGAAACAGCAGTGTATG
>NW_017038822.1:0-219 GCF_001483705.2 Eufriesea mexicana | reverse complement strand
TGGCTATAGCACGTCAATAGAATTCTTCCTCCTTATTTATGCAAGAAAGGTGGCTCACCACGCAATTAGTCGAAAATGTCAACAAAATGGTATTTTCCAGCCACATTCTATATCACTGCAATGGCTATAGCACTGAAAGAGCATCTTTACTCCTTACTTATGCAAGCAATTTAACTCAACACAATATTAGTCGAAAATGTCAATAAAATTGAACTTTCC
>NW_017038821.1:0-219 GCF_001483705.2 Eufriesea mexicana | reverse complement strand
AATAGCGGTCCCGGCACGTTAGTTTGTGTCATGCTACGCCTGGTTAGGCTAGGTTTTGCTATGCTTGTTCCGGATAGCTTATAATTTTGCTCTATACGCTGCTAGACGGTGGATTTATATGCGCTACAGTGATCTGATATTCCCTTATTTGCTTTCGGGAGCCAGAAGCTGTGGCTGCCGCACGTTGCTTTGAGATACGTTACGTTCGGGTTTGTCAAG
>NW_017038820.1:0-219 GCF_001483705.2 Eufriesea mexicana | reverse complement strand
AAATAAGGAGGAAAGATACTATTGGCGTGCTATAGCCATTGCAATGCTATAGAATCTGCCTCGCAAATACAATCTTTTTGACATTTTCGACAAACATCGTGGTGAATTAGCTTTCTTGCATAAATATGAAGGAAAGATTCTGTTGGCCAGCTATAGCCATTGCAATTCTATAGTATCTTGATGGAAAATTCAATACTATTGACATTTTCGACTAATATT
>NW_017038819.1:0-219 GCF_001483705.2 Eufriesea mexicana | reverse complement strand
CGAACGCCTTCAATCCAATGGTCATTACAGCCATCTACTTGCCAGAGAATAGGTCGACTCAAAGTCTATAATCTGTTATAGCTTGGAGAACAGGTCGCATAACGTCTTCCACCAATGGTGAGTACAGCCATCCACTTGCCACAGAATTTGTCTATGCAAAATCAATAATCTGTTATAGCATGCTGAATGGATCGCCAAACTCCTTCAATCCAATGGTAA
>NW_017038818.1:0-219 GCF_001483705.2 Eufriesea mexicana | reverse complement strand
TATCCAATCCTAACCTTTCCAAACGTAGTACAAACGAAGGCCAAATAGCTCAACCTAACATGCAGAGAGAACTATTGCTGGATACCCCTGAGCCGAGTAGAATATACTAGAGCACAGCAGAGCGCAGAAAGCCTCCAAAGTGCAGAGAATAGCGCAAATGTCAAAGACACCATAACCGTGCCTGACCTGACCTAACATATCCAAACGTGGACTAACTAA
>NW_017038817.1:0-219 GCF_001483705.2 Eufriesea mexicana | reverse complement strand
TACACAATGATTTTGCTAACGTTTTACAAATTACGTAAAATGAAGTTTCAAAATAACCACATACTTCATGTTATATTTCTGACCCATTTCGTGATAACGTCCATTTATTTCTCACAGTACTTAAGCAAACGTATAATTATTCTCCCATTACTTACTGTTCGCTAGATTTATCATTATCGAGAACTGATTTTCTAACTAAAAGTAGGATCCTCTATATAA
>NW_017038816.1:0-219 GCF_001483705.2 Eufriesea mexicana | reverse complement strand
GTTTGGGCAGGATGGCTTCATCTTTTGTGCTGTGCCCTGAAATTCGGCGGACTTCCTCTCTCTGCTGCCTCCTAGTATGCCTTGTTTGTCTCTGGGTATGTCAGTAATTGAAGTCGCGGCACGATGGTGTACGCATGGATACGTTTGGTTATGTTGCGATTATTTAGGTTTGGAGTGGAAAGCTAAGACTTTAGTCCTATAGTCTGCTATTGGGTGGAC
>NW_017038815.1:0-219 GCF_001483705.2 Eufriesea mexicana | reverse complement strand
GAATCTTTCCTCCTTATTTATGCAAGGAAGATGGCTCACCACGATATTAGTGGATAGTGTCAACAAATTTGAATTTCCCTTCCAGATTCTATAACTTTGCAATAACTAGATCTCGCCACCAGAATGTTTCCACCTTACTTACGCAAGGAAGTTAGTTCACCACGATATTAGACGAAAATGACAACAGAATTCTATTTTCCAACCACAATCTATATCACT
>NW_017038814.1:0-219 GCF_001483705.2 Eufriesea mexicana | reverse complement strand
CCATGCTATCCCAACAAATCTGCCCTAACGTAGCAAAGCCATGCGCAACTAAACTCAAACTAGTGTGCCGAGACCTCCATTTCAGGATTCCCCAGAGCAAAGCAGAACAGGCTAGAGCACAGTAGAGAGCAGAAGCCCCCGGAACAGCAGTCTACACCACGATAGTCAATGCTACAAGGACATAACCCAAGCAAACATAACCTAACCAAACCGAGCTTA
>NW_017038813.1:0-219 GCF_001483705.2 Eufriesea mexicana | reverse complement strand
ATATATAAGGAGGAAAGATTCTACAGGTGTGCTATAGTCATTGCGATGCTATAGAATCTGGCTTGAAAACTAGATTTAATGTACATTTTCGGATGATATCTTGGTGAGCTACCTTTCCCGCATAAATAATGAGGGAAGATACTATTGGCGTGCTACATGCATTTCACTGATCTTGAATCTGGTTGGAAAATTCAATTTTATTGATATTTTCGACTATTA
>NW_017038812.1:0-219 GCF_001483705.2 Eufriesea mexicana | reverse complement strand
ACACCGAAAATTAATTTCTATAGATTCTGTACATGTTATAGTTAGATTGACTCATAAAGTTTTTTCGAATTCTATAATTTATTCAAAGTTATGGATGCATGCGTGGTTTTGAATCGAGATAATGGCACGATTGAGAGCAATGTGAGGTTATATTGCACTGAAAAAGAAAGAGGACAGTATAAAGAAAAGAAGAGCCATTTTGTACAGAAATTGTTGCGA
>NW_017038811.1:0-219 GCF_001483705.2 Eufriesea mexicana | reverse complement strand
ACCTGGCATGATTGGAAAGGAAAGCCTGGGTATGGAAAAGGACAGAATGAATGGTTTAAATAACGGTGCAAGGGCACGGGCGAGGCAGTCTCCAAGAGTCTTTAACAGTCTTTGAAAGTTTGTGCCAGTGTGTCAGTAAGAAGTCCAAGTCGATCATGCCCGTAGCGAATCTCTCTTGTTTCGTAGCCGTCAATCTAAGTATAAGCTTATTTTATTCTA
>NW_017038810.1:0-219 GCF_001483705.2 Eufriesea mexicana | reverse complement strand
AACCAATTAAATACTTCCTCCTTATTTATGCCGATAAATTTTCGTCCACCATATTAGTCGATAATGAGCTTTCCGCTCAGATTCTACTGCAATGCAAGTGCTACTGCAAAACAATGGAAGCTTTCCTTCGTATTTATTCAGATTCGTTTGCTCACTGCGATGTTAGTCGAGAATGTCAATAAAATTGATCTTTTCAGCCAGATTCTATTGCATTGCAAT
>NW_017038809.1:0-219 GCF_001483705.2 Eufriesea mexicana | reverse complement strand
TGTATGGATATATGTATTGTTGTGTGTATGGATGTATGTATAGGTGGATGGATTGATTGTTGTGTGGATGTATGGATCGATGGATGTATGGATGGCGGACGTATGTTTGGATGGATGTATGGGTGAATGGATGTATGCATGGATATATGTATGGACGTTTGTATGGATGTTTGTACGGATGAAATTATGTATGTATGGACGGATGTGTGGAAGGATGTG
>NW_017038808.1:0-219 GCF_001483705.2 Eufriesea mexicana | reverse complement strand
ATCCAATTTTACTGACATTTTAGACTAATATCGCCGTGAGCCACCTTTCTTGCATAAATAAGGGGGAATAATCATATTGGCGAGCTTTTGCCATTGCAGTCCAGTAGAATCTAGCTGGAAAATTCAATTTTATTGAATTTTTTGCCTAATATCGTTCTGAGCTGGATTTCTTGCATAAAAAGGGAGGAAAGATACTATTGGCGAGCTGTAGCCATTGGA
>NW_017038807.1:0-219 GCF_001483705.2 Eufriesea mexicana | reverse complement strand
CCCCCATATTTATGCAAGAAAGTTCTTTCACCACTTTATTAGTCGAAAATGTCTATAAAATTGTATTTTCACTACGGATTCTATAGCTCTGCATTAGTTATAGCACGTCATTAGAACCTCCCCTCCATATTTATGCAAGAAAATTAGCCCACCACTATATTAGTCGAGAATGTAAATAAAATTGAATTTTCCAGCCAGATTCTGCAGCATTGCAATGGC
>NW_017038806.1:0-219 GCF_001483705.2 Eufriesea mexicana | reverse complement strand
CAATTATATTTACATTTTCGGCTAATATCGTGGTGAGCTAACTTTCTTGCTTAAATAAGGAGGGAGGATTCTATTGGAGTGCTATAGCCATTGCAATGCTCTTTAATCTGCCTGGAAAATTCAATTATATTGACATTTTCGGCTAATATCGTGGTCAGCTAGCTCCCTTGTATACGTAAGGGGGAATAATTCCATTGGCCTACTATAGCCATTGCAATG
>NW_017038805.1:0-219 GCF_001483705.2 Eufriesea mexicana | reverse complement strand
ATGTTTGTATGGATGTATGTATTGATCCATGTATGGTTGCATGTAAGAATGTATGTATGGACGAATCCAGTGCTGAATGTATGCGTGTATGTATGGATCTGTGCATTGTTGTGTGTATGGATGCATGGATTTATGCATGTATGCATGTATGTAAGGGTGAATGTGTGGATGTAAGAATGAATGTATGGATTTATATATGGATCTACGGATGTATGGATG
>NW_017038804.1:0-219 GCF_001483705.2 Eufriesea mexicana | reverse complement strand
ATGTATGGATGTATAGACGGATGGATGGATTGGTGGGTGTATCTATGGATGTATGGAAGGACAAATGTATGGATATATGGATCTGCGGGTGGGATGTTGGATGGGTGGATGGACTAAAGTGTGGGTGAAAGGATGGGTGGAAGAACGGATGCATTAATGGATGGAAGGGCGTACGTATGGATGCGTGTATGGATGGATGTGTGGATGTATGTACGGATG
>NW_017038803.1:0-219 GCF_001483705.2 Eufriesea mexicana | reverse complement strand
TCATCACTCACGCCATCTCATTGGTAACCATATAGAGCTCACATACTCTTATACAGAGCTATATCTACAAGAGCTAGCTCCAAATAGAAAACAATGCTTGTAAGTGACGATCGTAACCAGCGATCGACCTGGTCAATCGTCACGGGATCGAGGCTCCAGCCAGGCACTCGATAGCTCCCCGAGATCCTCGGATCGGTTAATGCGAACATAATTGCCACG
>NW_017038802.1:0-219 GCF_001483705.2 Eufriesea mexicana | reverse complement strand
ATACAGTGCTACTTGGTGGCTTTCTGCGATCTACTGTCGTCTGGTGTATTCTGCTTGTCCCTGTGGACGCCCGCAATAGTGGTCTCGGCGCGTTAGGTCGAGTTTTGTTACGTCTGCTCTTATTACGTTCGGATTGGTTAGGATAAGATAACGTCTTCTTTTGTGCTATGCGCTGCTTTTCGGAGGATTTCTACGCTCTACATTGTTCTGCTATGCACT
>NW_017038801.1:0-219 GCF_001483705.2 Eufriesea mexicana | reverse complement strand
TGGAATCCTCCCTCCTTATTTATGCAACGAAATTAGCTCACCACGATATTAGTCTAAAATGTCTATAACCTTGTATTTTCCAGTCAGATTCTATGGCATTGCAATGGCTATATCATGCCAATAGAACCTTTCCTACTTATTTATGCAACAAAATTGGCTCGGCACGATAATAGTCGAAAATATCAACAGGATTGAATTTTCCAGGCAAATTCTAGAGCA
>NW_017038800.1:0-219 GCF_001483705.2 Eufriesea mexicana | reverse complement strand
CTATAGCACGACAAAAGGATCTTTCCTCTTTACCTATGCAACGAAGATAGCTCACCACGGTATCAGTGGAAAATGTGAATAAAATTGAATTTTCCAGCAAGATTCTATAGCACTCGAATGGCTATGCCACCCCAATAGAATCTTTCTTCCTTATTAATGCCAGAAATTTAGCTCACCAGTATAGTAGTCGAAAATGTCAACAAAATTGTATTTTCAGCA
>NW_017038799.1:0-219 GCF_001483705.2 Eufriesea mexicana | reverse complement strand
ACGCCAATAGAATCTTTCCTCATTATTTATGCAGGAAAGGTAGCTCACCACGATATTAGTAGATATGTCCATACAACCGAGTTTTCCAGCCAGATTCTTTAGCGTTGCATTGGTTATAGCACGCCAGTAGAATCTTTGCTCCTTATATATGCAAGGAAGTTAGCTGACCACGATGTTAGTCAAAAATATCAATAAAATTTAGTTTCCCAGCCAGATTCT
>NW_017038798.1:0-219 GCF_001483705.2 Eufriesea mexicana | reverse complement strand
TATAGCTGGCCAATATAATGTTTCCTCATTGTTTATGCAAGAAAGTTAGCTCACCACGATATTGGTCGAAAATGTCAAAAAAATTGAATTTTCCAGACAGATTCTGCAGCATTTCAATGGCTATAGCACGCCGAACTGAACTTTCCTCCTTACCTGTGCAAGAAAGCTAGCTCACCATGAAATTAGTTGAAAATGTCAATGAAATTGAAATTTCCAGAA
>NW_017038797.1:0-219 GCF_001483705.2 Eufriesea mexicana | reverse complement strand
ACTTCTTTGATCTACACTTCGCAAGTACATTCTGCTTGTCGCTGTGGATGTCAGCAATAGTGGTCTGTTCATGTTAGGTTAAGTTAGGCTTCGTTTGGGTATGTTACGTTTTGCTAGGTTAGGATAATCTACCTTGACTTCTGTACCATTCACTGTTATTCGTTCGATTTCTGGGCTCTAATGTGCTCTAATGTGCTCTGCCAATCGCTGTGGATGCCA
>NW_017038796.1:0-219 GCF_001483705.2 Eufriesea mexicana | reverse complement strand
TAGTAGTGAGTTGTCCCACTGAAATCGAACTCAGCTGGACACTGAAATCGGTCCCAAAGCAGACGAGGAGAAAATAAGAAGAGTTCCCGACACTATACCGGTGATTAGTACCATCGAGTTCGTTAACTCTGGCAACTTGGTAGGATTTCGCTGGCGACTTGATAGCAACGAGTCGTCCCACTGAAACCGAAGTCAACTGGACACTGAAATCGGTCCCAA
>NW_017038795.1:0-219 GCF_001483705.2 Eufriesea mexicana | reverse complement strand
AATGGATAGATTTATGGATCGGCGGATGTATTAATGGGTGGATATATGGGTGGGCAGATGCTTTGATGGATGGCTGTATGGAAGGATGGGTGGATGGATGGATGTGTGTATGGATGGATGGATGTATGGATGCATTGAGGTATGTATGGACGGTTTTACGGAAGTATGAATGTATCTATGGATGCGAGTATGGGAATATGAATGGATGTATGGATGTAC
>NW_017038794.1:0-219 GCF_001483705.2 Eufriesea mexicana | reverse complement strand
ATAACCATTGCAATGGTACAGAATCCAGCGGGAAAGTTCAATTTTATTGACATTTTGGACTGATCGCGTGGTGAGCCAACTTCCTTGCATAAATGAGGAGGAAAGATACTTTTGCCCTGCTATAGCCGTTGCAATGCTGCAGAATCTGGCAGGAACGTTCAATTTTATTGTCATTTTCGACTTATACCGTGGTGAGCTAACTTTCCTCCATAAACAAGG
>NW_017038793.1:0-219 GCF_001483705.2 Eufriesea mexicana | reverse complement strand
GCTGTGTTAGGTTACGATTGGTTTTGTTACGTTTGGATACGTTGGACAAGGGTGTCTTCGGTTATGCGACACTCACTGCCCTTCGTTGGATCCCTGCCCTTCACATTCCTCTACAAATCTCTGTTCAACTACTGGGAGACCAGCTATGGTGGTCGCGGCACGTTGGGTTCACTTAGGTTATGCTTTGTTGGGCTAGGTTAGGTTGAGTATAATAAGGGT
>NW_017038792.1:0-219 GCF_001483705.2 Eufriesea mexicana | reverse complement strand
AATAGTTTTTACAATAACTTTCATGCCTTCATAGTACAGCATATGTACTCAAACATAGCACACCACATAGTACAGTATATGTACTGAAACATAGTACACTACATAATACTGTATATAGTACAGTATATGTACTTAAACACAGTACACTACAGTTAGTGCACTATACATAGCAACAGTTTCTATAATAGCTGCCATGCCTACAAACACCTCCTTTGGACA
>NW_017038791.1:0-219 GCF_001483705.2 Eufriesea mexicana | reverse complement strand
CATTGCGACGGTTTTCGAGCATCAGTCTCGTCTGTTTACCATGCGTTGACGCCTACAATTTGAACCCCGATTTCGTCCAGCCAAATGGCCGGGAAAGGGTTAATACATAATTTTCGTCATAATTATTATTCGACAATTTTTTACTTACGATACCTCTAGCGTCCTATGCATCGAATCTCTTCGATTTCCAAGAACGCTTATCACGCGCCAAATTAATAT
>NW_017038790.1:0-219 GCF_001483705.2 Eufriesea mexicana | reverse complement strand
GGGTGGATGTGTGTTTGGATGTATGCATGGATGTATGTATGGTTGCATTTACGGATGTGTCTACGGATGTATGTATGGATGAGTGTATGGGTGTATGCATGTATGTATGGACGTATTTGTTTATGTACGTATGGATGGATGAGTGCATGGGTGGACGGATTTGTGGACGTATGGATGTGTGGATGGATGGATTTGTGGATGTACGAATGTATGAATGTA
>NW_017038789.1:0-219 GCF_001483705.2 Eufriesea mexicana | reverse complement strand
ATTTATGCAAGAAAGCTAGCTCGCCACGATATTAGTCGAAAATGTCAATATAATAGAATTTTCGATCCAGATACTATAGAATTGCTACGGCTATAGCTGGCCAATAGTATCTTTCCTCCATATTTATGCGAGGACGTCAGCTCACGACGATATTACTCGAAAATGTCAATAAAATTGTATTTTCGAGGCAGATTCTATAGCATTGTAATGGCTATAGCA
>NW_017038788.1:0-219 GCF_001483705.2 Eufriesea mexicana | reverse complement strand
AAAGGCTCTTAGAATCCTGCTCCACTTTCCGTAAAAGTAATAAGCTCGAGATCAGTTAGAACTCGAGTAGCAATACTTCTTGCTGCTACGAAGCAAAACCGACGATACGATATCCAAGGTTTGCCAACCTGTTCGACGAGGGCTCTTGTTCCTCCTCCGCCTGTTATATTTCTTTCTGCCGATCCGAGAGATGGTAATCCCTTTTTCCTTCACTGCATC
>NW_017038787.1:0-219 GCF_001483705.2 Eufriesea mexicana | reverse complement strand
TTATGCTATGTGGGACAGGTTTGGATATGATGGCTGTGGCCTTTGTACTATGCACTGCTGTTCAGTGGATTTCTGCGATCTACTGTGCCCTAGTGTGTGCTGCTTGGCACTGGGAAGGACAGCAATGGTGGCCTCGGCACGTTATGTTGAGTTACCTTACGTTCGGTTAGGTTAGGTTGGGCTATATTTGGGTAGGTTTTGTTTTGCTTCTGTGCTATG
>NW_017038786.1:0-219 GCF_001483705.2 Eufriesea mexicana | reverse complement strand
CCCTTATTCACGCAAGTAAATTAGCTCATCACGATATTAGTCGAAAGTGCCAATAAAATTGTAATTTCCTGTCTGATTCTACAGCATTGCAATGCCTATAGCATGCCAATGGAATCTTTCCTCTTTGTTTATACAAGAAAATTAGCTCACCACGATATTAGTCGAAAATGTCAAAAAAACTGAATTATCCAGTCAGATTCTATCGCATTGCAATGGCTA
>NW_017038785.1:0-219 GCF_001483705.2 Eufriesea mexicana | reverse complement strand
ACCGAATAGCAGCGCATGGCACAAAAGTCAATGGTATCCTCTCCTAACCTACCCAAACGTAGCCTAACTTAATATAACGTGACGAGACTACTATTGTTGGCCTTCCCGCAGCCAAGCAGAGCATATTAGAGCAATGTAATGCACAGGAATCTACCGAATTTCAGTGCACAGCACAAAAGTATAAGATTTCCTTACCAAACAGCCTAACATGGCCCAAGC
>NW_017038784.1:0-219 GCF_001483705.2 Eufriesea mexicana | reverse complement strand
GATGGATGATGAATGAATGGATGGATGTATGGATGGATGGATGTATGGATGTATGTATGGATGAATGTACGAATGTATGTATGGATTGATGTACGAATTTATGGATGCACGGATGAATTGATGTAAGGATTCGTATACGTATGGATGTATGTATGCATGGATGTATGGATGTGTAGGTGTATGGATGCATGTACGTTTGGGTGGATATATGTGTGGATG
>NW_017038783.1:0-219 GCF_001483705.2 Eufriesea mexicana | reverse complement strand
CAACCAGTAAGCACCAGAGGACTGTGGACTGCAGGAATCGGCCGCATTGCAGCGTACAGAAGATATATCAACGATACACAAACCTAACCTATACTGACCTAAACCAACTGAACGATTCCAGTCTCAACATAACGTGCAAAGACCAACATCACTGGCATCCCCAGTATCAAGCAGGGCATATTAGAGCATAGTAGAACACAGTAATCCACCGAATAGCTA
>NW_017038782.1:0-219 GCF_001483705.2 Eufriesea mexicana | reverse complement strand
GCCTTCATTCCTATGGCAAGTACAGCCACCTACTTGAAGGAGAATCGGTCTATTCAAAATCTCTTATATGTTATAGCTTGGCGAATAGATCGCCAACCGCCTCCAATCCAATGGCATGTACAGACATCCACTGGCCAAAAAATAGGTCTATTCAATGTCTACAACCTGTTATAGCATGGAGAATAGATGGCCTAACGCCTTCAATCCAATGGCAAGTAC
>NW_017038781.1:0-219 GCF_001483705.2 Eufriesea mexicana | reverse complement strand
AGCACGGCAATTGAATCTTTCCTCGTTATTTATCCAAGAAAGTAAGCTCACCACGATATTGGAAGAAAATGTTAAGAAAATTTAATTTTCCAGGCAGTTTCTATATAATTGCAATGGCTACAGCGCGCCAATAGAATCTTACCTCCTTATTTATGAAAGAAAGCTAGATCACCACGATATTAGTCGAAAAAGGCAATGAAATTGAATTTTCGTGCCAGA
>NW_017038780.1:0-219 GCF_001483705.2 Eufriesea mexicana | reverse complement strand
AAAGTCAAAGATATCGTAACCTAACAAAGCGTACCCTGAAATAGCCAAACGCTAGTTACTTGACTCCATCTATCGTGACGCAACCACAGTTGCTGGCTTCCCGAGGGCCGAGCAGGGCATTGCAGAGCAGCAAAGAGCGCAGAAATCCACCGAACTGCAGTGTATAACACAATAGTCACAGCTGTACTCGCCTAACATTACCAAGCATAGAATAACCAA
>NW_017038779.1:0-219 GCF_001483705.2 Eufriesea mexicana | reverse complement strand
ACTAAACGAAACTAGAAGCAAAATATGATCAAAAGTTATATGAGAAGATTCGCAAGAACATTGCTTTTCTAATGAGTTCATAAAGTTTCATAAATTAATTGCGTAAAGAATAGTAATTAATGAAAAACAAATGGCGTCTTCGACAACAATTCAAATACTCGGTAGAATAATAATTAATAATTAATTAATTAGGGACAAATTTCTATCGAAAAATATATT
>NW_017038778.1:0-219 GCF_001483705.2 Eufriesea mexicana | reverse complement strand
AGACAGCTCTGACTTCTATGCTGTTCACTGCCATTCGGACGATTTCAGCGTTCTACATTGCCCCGCTAAACTCCGCTTAGCTCTCATGAGGCCAGCTGTAGCATTCGTGGCACGCAGGCTTGGATAACGTTACGTCTGCTTATGTTGCGTTTGGTTAGGATAGGATAGGATGATGCTTTGTCTTCATTGCTATACACTGGTATTGGGTGGATTTCAGCG
>NW_017038777.1:0-219 GCF_001483705.2 Eufriesea mexicana | reverse complement strand
TTCCTGCATAAACATGGAAGAAAGATACTATTGGCGAGCTATAACCACTGCAATGCTATGGAACCTGGATGCAAAATTCAATTTCATTTACATTTCCGGCTAATATCGTGGTGTGTTAACTTTCCCGCATAAATACGAAGGGAAGATTCTATTGGTGTGCTATAGCCTTTGCAATGCTATAGAATCTGGCTGGAAAATTCAATTTTATTGACATTTTCG
>NW_017038776.1:0-219 GCF_001483705.2 Eufriesea mexicana | reverse complement strand
TATGGATGTGTACATGGATGGGTGTATGGATGGATAGATTTATGGATCGATGAATGTATGGATTGGTGGATGTATGAATGGACGGACGTATGGGTGGATGGATGTATGGAAGGGTGGATGTATGGAAGGGTGGATGTACGAATGGATTGAGGTGTAGATGGACGGATGTACGGATGTATGCATGTATGAAAGTATATATGTATGGATGTATGGATGTAT
>NW_017038775.1:0-219 GCF_001483705.2 Eufriesea mexicana | reverse complement strand
AGATTATTCAATATAATAGTTCTTATCAATCTTGGAGGATACAGTGGTCTATCATTCTACAAAAAAAAGAAATATTATATTTATATTAATACTTGATATATTTTCTTGTTTGCATTAAATTTACCTTATCAGTGCTTTATTAAGTTTAAGCATGCTATATATAGTTTCTTCAGTGACTGTAAGTAGAACTAAGAGTAAAGAAGAATTGGAAACTATTGT
>NW_017038774.1:0-219 GCF_001483705.2 Eufriesea mexicana | reverse complement strand
CGTCCGCTTATTTTACGTTTGCTTTGGTTAGGATAGGACAGCTCTGACTTTTGTGCTATGCAGTGCTATTGTGTGAATTTCTGCGCTCTGCTGCGATCTAATATACCCTACTCTGATCTTGGAATGCCATAAATGGTGTCTGTGGCGTGTTTGTTTGAGTTAGTCTACGTTTGGTTAGGTGAGGTTTCTTTGGGTTAGGTTAGGATGTTTTTCATTCTC
>NW_017038773.1:0-219 GCF_001483705.2 Eufriesea mexicana | reverse complement strand
TCATTGCAATGGTTATAGCACGCCAAAAGAATCTTTCCTCCTTATTCATGCAAGAAAGGTAGCACACCACTATATTATTCGGAAATGTCAGAAAAATTAAATTTTCCGGCCAGATACTATAGCATTGCAATTGCAGTAGCAGGCCAATAGGATCTTTCCTCCTTATTTATGCGAGAAAGGTATCTCACCACGATATTAGTCGAAAATGTCAATAAAATT
>NW_017038772.1:0-219 GCF_001483705.2 Eufriesea mexicana | reverse complement strand
CAAGTAGATGGCTGTACTTGCCATTAGATTGAAGGCGTTAGGCGATATATTCACGAAGCTATATCAGCTTATAGATTTTGAATAGACCTATTCTCTGCCAAGCAGATGGCTGTACTTGCGATTTGTTTGAAGGCGTTAGGCGATCTATTCTGCATCCTATAACTGGTAATGGATATTGAATTCACCTATTCTCTGGAAAGTAGATGGCTGTACTTGCCA
>NW_017038771.1:0-219 GCF_001483705.2 Eufriesea mexicana | reverse complement strand
CAACTAGATGGCTGTACTTGCCATTGGTTTGAAGGCGTTGGGCGACCTATTCACCAAGCTTCAGCAGATTATAGATCTTGAATAGCCCTACTCTCTGGCAAGTAGATTGCTGTAATTGCCATTTGATTGAAGGTGTTAGGCGATGTATTCACCAAGCTATAATAGGTTATAGATTATGGATAGACCTATTCTCTGGCAAGTAGATGGCTGTAATTGCCA
>NW_017038770.1:0-219 GCF_001483705.2 Eufriesea mexicana | reverse complement strand
AGCCATCAACTTGCCTGACAATAGGTCCTTTCAAAATCTGTAACCTGTTATAGCTTGCTGAATAGATCGCCTAACGCCAACAATCCAATGGCAAGTACAGCCATCTACTTACCAGAAAATAGGGCTAATCAAGATCTATAATCTGTTATAGCTTGGTGAATACATCGCCTAACGCCTTCAGTCCAATGGCATGTACAGTCATCTACTTGCCTGACAATG
>NW_017038769.1:0-219 GCF_001483705.2 Eufriesea mexicana | reverse complement strand
CATTCATCCATGCATACATCCATCCATCCACCCATACATCCATACATCCACCCATTCATACACCCATCGAACCATACATCCATCCATTCATACAAGCCCCCATCCATATATCCATCGATCCATACACCTATACATCCATACATCCATACAACGGATCATCCATCCACACATACACCCAACCAACAATACATCCATACATACATCAACACATACATCCAT
>NW_017038768.1:0-219 GCF_001483705.2 Eufriesea mexicana | reverse complement strand
TGTGCCTGGCAGATTCAATTTTATTGGCATTTTCGACTAATATCGTGGTTAGCTATCTTTCTTACGTAAATAAGACGGAAAGCTTCTATTGGCGTGCTATTGCCATCGCAATGCCAAAGAATCTGGTTGGAAAAACAAATTTTATTGACATTTTCTACTAATATGGTGGTGAGCTAACTTCCTTCTATATATCAGGAGGAAAGATTATGTTGGCATGCT
>NW_017038767.1:0-219 GCF_001483705.2 Eufriesea mexicana | reverse complement strand
GAAACCCACCGCAATAGAGTGCATTGTTCAAGAATGGAGGATACCCTAGCATAACTTGTCCTAGCCTGACCTATCAAACGTAGTGCGACCCAACATAGCGCGACGAGGCCAATATTTCTTGCCTCCCCAGAGCCGAGCAGAATATAATATAGCACTGTAGAGCGCAGAAATCCACCGCATTAGAGTGCACAGCGAAAAAGTGAAGGATAACCTAACCAA
>NW_017038766.1:0-219 GCF_001483705.2 Eufriesea mexicana | reverse complement strand
AGTTCCTTTTTTAATTTATACAACAAAATCTGCTGTTTTCTATTAAATGTGTACTTTAGTGAGCGTACTATTCACAGTACATGATAAATGTACTTATAGTTGATATAGTAGATCTATGCAGAAAATGCAATATAATTAATCGTACTTTGATTTCTTTTTTTCAAATATATTTTATAGGTTTGTTGTAAAACTGCACTCCTGACACTGAACTACACTTCA
>NW_017038765.1:0-219 GCF_001483705.2 Eufriesea mexicana | reverse complement strand
GCCTCCCCAGAGCCATACAGAACACATTAATGGAGAGTAGCCCACAGAAATCCAAAGAATCGCGGTGTATAGCAGAACAGTCGGAGCTACCCGGACCTATCCCAAGCCAACGGAGCCTAGCCTAACATAGCCTAACTCAATCTAACGTGCCGAGATCGATATTGCTGCCCACCGCAGAGCCAAACTGGGCATACTGAAGGACAGTAGAGCGCAGAAATC
>NW_017038764.1:0-219 GCF_001483705.2 Eufriesea mexicana | reverse complement strand
ATATCGTGGTGAGCTATCTTCCTGGCATCAGTGTGGAGGAAAGATAATATTGGCAAGCTGTAAGCATTGCAATACTAAAGAATCTTCCTGGAAAACTCAATTTCACTGGCATTTTCGCCAAATATCGTGGTGAGCCAACTTCCTTGTATAAGGAAGAAGGGAAGATTCTATTGGCGTGCTATTGCCATTGCAATGCAACAGAATCTCGATGGAAAGTTC
>NW_017038763.1:0-219 GCF_001483705.2 Eufriesea mexicana | reverse complement strand
AGAGCGCATAGATAGACAGTATAGTAGTGTATAGCACAAAAGTCTAAGGCACCCTAACCTAACAAGACCAAACCTAACCTAACCAAGCGTAGAGTAGCTGAACCTAACGAGCCGAGACCTCCTTTGCTGTCATCCCCAAAGCAAAGCAGATCACACTAGAGGAGAGTAGGGCGCAGAAAACAATATAACAGCGGTGAGCAGCAGAAAGGTCAAAGACAT
>NW_017038762.1:0-219 GCF_001483705.2 Eufriesea mexicana | reverse complement strand
GCTCTGTGGAGGCCAGAAACAGCGGCCGAGGCGTGTTAGGTTGCGTTAGGTTACGTTTGGTTCGTTTATGTTAGCATGGGCAAGGTTTGTGCAGCTTTGACTTTTCTGTTGTACACTTTGATTCTATGGTTTCCTGCGCACTACTCTGCACTAATATGTTCCGTATGGCCATGGGAGGACAGCAATAGCGGTCGCGGCACGTTATGTTGCGTTAGATTA
>NW_017038761.1:0-219 GCF_001483705.2 Eufriesea mexicana | reverse complement strand
GATTGTCGAAAGAGTCCTAATCCCATTCGAGTTCCTAAAATCTGTCAAATTTAGACAATAATTTGACGGACAAGCTACCTCCGTTGCTTGGACGGTAGGTTGTCAAAAAGTGTCCCGTCAAACCCCTTCAGCCAGGGTTTTATAGGCCCTAAGACGATCCATTGAGTCACTCAGTCCTGCTTCGAAAACTGATAGGCTCGATGGTTCCTCGAAGCAGCA
>NW_017038760.1:0-219 GCF_001483705.2 Eufriesea mexicana | reverse complement strand
TAGCCAAACGTAGCTGAGCCCAGGATAACAGCCGCAGGCCACTATTGCTGGCCTCCCCAGAGCATGCTAGAGCACAGTAGAGCGTAGAAATCGACAGCATTGCAGTGAATAGCGCAAAAGGTAAAGTTATCCTATCCTAACCTAACCAAATGTAACAACAAAGCGAAGCCTATCCCAACATAACGTGCCGAGACTACTATTGCTGACATCTCTAGAGCC
>NW_017038759.1:0-219 GCF_001483705.2 Eufriesea mexicana | reverse complement strand
ATGTTTGACCCGATTACCTTTCCACGAGTCTCACACGATATTATAGAAGGTGTTAACCAATCGTGAGGTATGATAACGTTAAAATTGCGATTACGTCTGAAATTAGTAACTACGAGATATCGAAAGTAGGACATTGTTCCCCGCATATTTCACAAAGTTCCATTCGCAAGGGGGATATAAGTGCAAAGCAAGGTCTGCAATTTTTTGGAAAATAGAGCA
>NW_017038758.1:0-219 GCF_001483705.2 Eufriesea mexicana | reverse complement strand
ATTTCAAACATTCTGGAACGTAGAATAATAATTTTTTAATTGTACTTTTTTAGTTAAGTCCATCTCTTTGTTCGAAGAATTTAGCCTCCGATTTTTTAAATTTTTCTTTAATGTTACAAATCTTTGTGTTATTTACTTATGTGTCTGTTTATTTACTTACAGCATCGACCTGATTCATTTTACTATTCGATCTATGTTCTATTTCATAGTCGTAGTTCT
>NW_017038757.1:0-219 GCF_001483705.2 Eufriesea mexicana | reverse complement strand
CATTCCTGCGATGTACTGTTCTCTAATATGTCCGGCCTGGCGCTGCGAGGGCCAGCAATACTGGTATCGGCACGTTATGTTGATTTCGACTACGTTTGATTAGGTTAGGTTAAGTTTGGTTAGGTTACGATGTCTTTGACTTTTGTGTTGTATACTGCAATGAGGGGGACTTTTGCGATCTACTGTACTCTAGTATAATCTATTTGCCTCTAGGGCGGC
>NW_017038756.1:0-219 GCF_001483705.2 Eufriesea mexicana | reverse complement strand
GATATTACTCGAAAATGTCAATAAAGTTGAATTTTCGAGGCAGATTCTATAGCATTGGAATGGGTATAACACGGCAATAGTATCTTTCCTCCTCATTTTTACAAGAAAGAAAGCTCACGACGATATTAGTCGAAAATGTAAATAAAATTGAATTAGCCAGACAGACTCTACAGTATTGCAATGGCCATAGCTGGCCTATAGAATCTTTCCTCCGTATTT
>NW_017038755.1:0-219 GCF_001483705.2 Eufriesea mexicana | reverse complement strand
GCATATATACCGTGTTTGCGTGCAGCTTTGCGCAGAATCACAATAAGATATTGTAAACGAGCTTTCCTAGCCTGTAACTGATCTTTATTTGTCTCTAAATACCATATTCGTTAAAGAGCGCGAAAAATTACGCCGTTTTATAAGAAGACTAAAATAAAATATGGGAGGATTCGAAATTTTAATAACAATATTGTGTTAATTGCATAGCGAATACCAAAA
>NW_017038754.1:0-219 GCF_001483705.2 Eufriesea mexicana | reverse complement strand
TTTATAAATCTGTTTCCTAAATTTATTACTCCAATCTCTGGATTTGGGTCCTGCTTGACGCTCAAAACGGTTAAGAAAATATTTCTCTCGTTTCTTCATTTGCAGTAACATCATTTCGGGTATTATAACAGTCTTACATCACCTCTGGTAAATTTAGAGTAACTCTAGACCTTGTTTTTTCCCATTTCTGATTCGCTCGAAGAGCTAAGCGATAAGGAG
>NW_017038753.1:0-219 GCF_001483705.2 Eufriesea mexicana | reverse complement strand
TCTGCCTGGAAAATTCAATTTTTTGACGTTTTCGACTAATATCGTGGTGACCTAACTTTCTTGAATATATAAGGAGGAGTGATTCTCCGGGCGTGCTATAGCCATTGCAATGCAATAGAATCTTTCTGGAAAATTCAATTTTAATGACATTTTCGGCTGTTATTGTGTGGAGCTAACTTTCTTGCATAAATATTGAGGAAGGATTCTATTGGCGCGCCA
>NW_017038752.1:0-219 GCF_001483705.2 Eufriesea mexicana | reverse complement strand
GTCAGAGGGAAAGATACTAATGGCGTGCTATTGCCTTTGCAATGCTATGGACTCGGGCAGGAAAATTCAATTTCACTTACACTTTCGACTAATATCGTGGTGAGCCAACTTTCTTGCATAAATATAGAGGAAGAATTCTATTGGCGTACTATAGCAATTGCAATGATATAGAATGTGGTTGGAAAATTCAAATTTCTTGACAATTTCGAATAATATCAT
>NW_017038751.1:0-219 GCF_001483705.2 Eufriesea mexicana | reverse complement strand
TTTTATACATTTTAACTAATATTTATCTCACAAACTTGAATAATGCTTTAGAGTGCGACATCTGGTAAAGCATACTCCTTTGTACAATGTTGTTTGGCACCAGATTGAAAATGTAAATGATTTTCAAACTATTTCCGTACAAATTTGCACATATACTTCGAAATAACAAAATGTACAACAATAAAACACTTTATAAGGTAAACGATCCTCACAGAGCTA
>NW_017038750.1:0-219 GCF_001483705.2 Eufriesea mexicana | reverse complement strand
CATGAATTCACCTGACCCGACCTGGTATGGACTAACCTGACCTTACATGAAAGAAACTGTCCCGCCATGACCTGACCCCACCTGACCAGAGCTGACCCGGCCTGACCTGACCCGACCATACACGAACTGCCCGGACACGCCATGACCAGACGTGATATGACCTGACCTGTCCTGAGAAGGCCAGACCTGGCCAGACCTGCCCTGACCTGTCATGAACTA
>NW_017038749.1:0-219 GCF_001483705.2 Eufriesea mexicana | reverse complement strand
TGAATTTTCCAGCAAGATTCTATAGCATTCCAATGCCTATAGCATACCAAACAAAATCTTTCCACTTTGATTTATGGAAGAAAGTTAGCTCATCACGATTTTAGTCGAAAATCTCAATAAAATTTATCTTTCCGGCCAGATTCTACAGCATTGCACTGGCTATAGGACGCCAAAAGGAACTTTCCGTCATACTTATGCAAGGAAGCTAGCTCACCACGA
>NW_017038748.1:0-219 GCF_001483705.2 Eufriesea mexicana | reverse complement strand
TCTTCCGAATAGCAGTGTATAGCACAAAGGTCAAAGCTACCATAGCCAAACATAGCCAAGCCTCACCAAACCAAACGTAACGTAACTAAACCTAACGTGACAAGAGCAGTACTCCTGGCGTCCACGGAGGCAAGCAGAAAGCGATAGCGCACAGAACGGCGCAAAAGTCCACATAGTAGCCGTGTGCAATGCAAGAGTCAAAGATATCGTAGCATAACA
>NW_017038747.1:0-219 GCF_001483705.2 Eufriesea mexicana | reverse complement strand
TCCATCATGCTACCGCGTATTTTTATAGTCTACGAGCTAAGAGATCTAGCCGTTATGTAGACCTTTGGTGGGGCTATGGAATTCGTAATTGGTTGGATTTTTCGAATTTGAGATATAAAAATAGGAATACCAGAATATTTCACGGATTAACAATTATCTTCATCGATTCTACCAAAAAATATTTCGTTGTCATCACCAAAATTCGGTTCTCGAATGATT
>NW_017038746.1:0-219 GCF_001483705.2 Eufriesea mexicana | reverse complement strand
CTATATTCTGCTTTGTCCTGGGGAGTCCAGAAATTGTGGTCGCGGCACGTCAGGCTGTGTTACTGCTACGCTCGGTTAGGTTACGTTTGGCTAGGTTAGGACAGTCTACTTCGACTTTTGCGCTTCTCACTACTATTCGACGGACCTCTGCTCTCTAATGTGCTCTAAAATGCTATGATTTGCTCTGGGGAGACCAGCAATATTTGTCTCGTCACTTTT
>NW_017038745.1:0-219 GCF_001483705.2 Eufriesea mexicana | reverse complement strand
AAAATTGAATTTTCCAGCCCGGCACTATAGCATTGCAATGGCTATAGCCTGCCAATAGAGTCTCCCCTCATTATTTATGCATGAAAGATAGCTCACCACGATATTAGAGGAAAATGTCAGAAAAAATGTATTTTCCGGCCAGATTCTATAGCATTTCAATGGCTATTGCACGCCAGTAGAATCTTTTCTCCTTATTTTGGCAAGTGGGATTGCTCACCA
>NW_017038744.1:0-219 GCF_001483705.2 Eufriesea mexicana | reverse complement strand
ATTTATCGACGGTTCTAGATCGTCTGCTATTGAAAATCTGAAACGAAAATAAACTCCAAATTTGTACAATATCCAAGATCACATTAAAACCATACTAACACCATGCGAAACGAAAAGAATTCCATAAGGGAAAAACAAAAGTCATAAGTTCGAATTTCTAGCCAAGAAATTAACACGCTACACGCACGAGACGATAGAAATCGATCCAAGTGGATTAAA
>NW_017038743.1:0-219 GCF_001483705.2 Eufriesea mexicana | reverse complement strand
CGGCCTGGGATGCCGTCTGGTCCGGGGACGGTGCTCCTCGCCATCATCCTAACGACCGCATGGTCCAGCTCCTCGCGCGAGACCCCCAGCTCGTCGGACGCGTTGTGGTCCCCAAGGACCAGACCCGGACGAGCCATGTGCACATTAAGGAATCCCCCGAGCTCGTCCAGGTAACTCTCGCACGACGAGAGGCCGCGGTTGGGGGAGACATAGCACCCC
>NW_017038742.1:0-219 GCF_001483705.2 Eufriesea mexicana | reverse complement strand
TTTACACTGGAACCACTAGGCGAGGCAGGATAACTGATTTTATATATGTAGGAAAGGAATAAGTATGGGCTTGAAAGAATGTCAAGAGTGTTTGGGCTTGGAACGAAAGTGACCACGTGTAAGAAGATCGAATGTAAGGGATGTTTGTGACAGAGCCGAATGCAAGCGAAGAGTGAAAGCCTAGGAATGCGTCTGAATGTTTAGGATACGTGACCGACC
>NW_017038741.1:0-219 GCF_001483705.2 Eufriesea mexicana | reverse complement strand
TCTGGCAAGTAGATGTCTGTACTTACCATGGAATTGAAGGCGTTAGGCGATCTATCCACCAAGATATAACGGATGATAGATTTTGAATAGACCTATTCTCTGGCAAGTAGATGACTGAACATGCCATTGGATTCAAGGCGTTGGACGTTCTGTTCACCAAGATATATCAGGTTACAGGTTCTGAATAGACCTATTCTCTGGCAAGTAGATGGCTGCACT
>NW_017038740.1:0-219 GCF_001483705.2 Eufriesea mexicana | reverse complement strand
TAGCTTTACCATTTGTGCTTTGCACTGCTATTCGCAGGACTACTGCGCTTCGTTGGGCTACGTCTGGTCTTGCTCTTTTGGTTTGGGTTAGGCTCAAATAGCTTGATTCATCTGATTTATCCAGAGTTTATATGGATTTCTGCGATCTACTCTCCACTAACGTCTTCTGCTTGGCTCTTGAGTGGCCAGAAAGGGTGCTGGCGGAACTTTGGATTTAGT
>NW_017038739.1:0-219 GCF_001483705.2 Eufriesea mexicana | reverse complement strand
GTAGGGCACGGAAGTCCACCTCGTTGCGCACTATAGCACTAAAGCCAAACGTTCCCTCTCCTTACCTAACCAATCGAAACATAAACAAACGTAACATAACTCAAGCTAACGAGCCAAGTGCACAATTGCTGTCCTTCCCAGAAACAAGCTGAAAATATTAGAGTACTGTAGGGCGTAGAAATCCACCTAATAGCAGACCATGGCGCTAAATTAAAAGCT
>NW_017038738.1:0-219 GCF_001483705.2 Eufriesea mexicana | reverse complement strand
ACGTGCCGCGAATGCTATTTCTTGCCTCCTGGGAGTGGAGCAGAACACATTAGTGGAGAGCAGAGCGCGGAAATCCATAGGGCCGCAGTCTATATCAGAAAAGGATAGGATACCCAAACATAGCCCAAACAAACGGAACATAAACAAACATAGCCTGACTCAACCTATCGTGTCGAGATAGCTATTGCTACCCCCCCCCCCCCCCCCCCCCCCCCCCCC
>NW_017038737.1:0-219 GCF_001483705.2 Eufriesea mexicana | reverse complement strand
GTTTCGGTCCGTTAGTTTAGGTGAGGAAGGCTTGGTTCGTATTTCCTTGACGTTTGGGCTGTGTACTGCTATACGATGGATTTCTGCCCTCTAGGTTGTCTTATTATACTCTGCTCGACTCTCGGGAGGCGAATAATAGTGACCGAGGCACGACATGTTGTGTTCGGCTACATTTCTATAAGCCATGTTAGGCTAAGTTTGGTAAGGGTAGCTTTGACT
>NW_017038736.1:0-219 GCF_001483705.2 Eufriesea mexicana | reverse complement strand
CTGGTGTAGAAGAGGTGTGAAGTCTTCTAATTCTAAAAGAGCGATTCGTCCCCCAAATTCCATTGCGCTCGTTCTAGTATCTCGAAAGTATTCAGACTATTTCTAATTAATTCTAGTAATTAGTAATTTAATTATAGTTATTCCTGACGAATTATTCGAAGTGTCCACTTCTTTCTCCATATGAAATTCTTTCTTATTCGTGCACCAAATATACTTTCA
>NW_017038735.1:0-219 GCF_001483705.2 Eufriesea mexicana | reverse complement strand
CAGGTTGAGATAGGGTACGTTCGGTTAGGTTGCGTTGGTCCTGGCTAGGTTTGGATAGCTTTGAATTTTCCGCTGTACTCTGCGGTTCAAAGGATTTCGGCGCTCTTCGTTGCTCTACTATGCTCTGCTTGACTCTGAGGAGGCCAGCAGTAGCGCTCGTGGCACGTCTGGTTTAGTTGTATTACGCTTGGTCAGGTTAGGTTTGGCTAGGTTTGACCA
>NW_017038734.1:0-219 GCF_001483705.2 Eufriesea mexicana | reverse complement strand
TTGTCCAATCGCAATCTTTACCATTGCAATGTGTACAGCGCGCCAATAGAATCTACCCTACTTATATAGGCAGGAAAGGCAGCTCACCACGATAATAGTCGAAACTGATTATAGTATCGAACTTTCCAGCCAGATTCTATAGCATTGCAAAGCCTGTAGCACGCCAATATTATCTTTCCGCCGTACCAATGGAAGGAAGTTATCTCACCACGATATTAG
>NW_017038733.1:0-219 GCF_001483705.2 Eufriesea mexicana | reverse complement strand
GAGGAAGAAGGATCAGACGTGTTTAGAGTATCGAAAGCTGATGGAAATAAAAAATTAATTAAAGCGATGAAATACTAAAGTAGAGTGAGGATTGGGGGATGCTGGGAATCAAATCAGTAGCAAACAGATTAGAGACTCCCTGTCCACGTTCTCGTGGAGCAAAGTCGGCACACGCATGAATTAGTGTCGTATTCTCCCTTCTAAGTCACGTTGAAATGC
>NW_017038732.1:0-219 GCF_001483705.2 Eufriesea mexicana | reverse complement strand
GGCATGCGGAAGCCAGTAATTATTAGTTAGTATAAAGACGTTTAGTTTGTTTGTGTTGGCCCTTGTTAGGTCTGGATAGGTTTGACTCTTCTGCTAACAACTGCGATTCTATGGATTTCTGTTCTCTGCTCCCTCTATTATACTCAGCTTGACTCAGCGAAGGCCAGGAACGCTGGTCGCGGCACGTTAGGTTTAGTTAGGCTGCGTTCGTTTATATTA
>NW_017038731.1:0-219 GCF_001483705.2 Eufriesea mexicana | reverse complement strand
TTTCAATGCTATGGAACCAGTCCGGAAAGGACAATTCTATAGACATTATCGAATAATATCGTGGCGAGCTAACTTTCTTGCATAAACAAGGAGGAAAGACTCAATTGGCGTGCTATAGCCTTTGCAATGATATAGAATCTGGCTTGACAGTTCAATTTTACTGACAGTTTTTACTAATATCGTGGTGTGTTAACTTTCACGGATAATTATGGAGGACCC
>NW_017038730.1:0-219 GCF_001483705.2 Eufriesea mexicana | reverse complement strand
ACAGCTTTGACTCTAGTGCTATAGTCTGAAATTAGGTGGACCTCTGCGGCATACAGTGCTCCAACTTTTTCATCTCGGCTCTGGGAAGGACAGAAACAGTGGTCTCGGCACGTTATATAGGGTCATGTTACGAACGGTCTTGTCGGGTTAGGCTATGTTTGGTCAGGATGACCTCTACTTTTGTGCTGTAAACTGCTATTCGATGGATATCTGCGTTCT
>NW_017038729.1:0-219 GCF_001483705.2 Eufriesea mexicana | reverse complement strand
GTTACAGCTATTGCATTGCAACAGAATATGGCTGAAAAGTTCAATATTATTGGCATTTTCGTTATATATTGTCTTGAGCAAACCTTTCTGCATAAATAAGGAGGAATGATTCTATTGGACTGCTATAGCCACTGCATTGCAATAGAATCTGGATGAAAAGTTCAATTTTATTGTCCTTTTCGACGAATATCGTAGTGAGAACGATTTTCTGCATAAATA
>NW_017038728.1:0-219 GCF_001483705.2 Eufriesea mexicana | reverse complement strand
AGGTGCGGGGATCGTCCTTTCAGTCGTTCCGAACAGTCTCGACTGGCGTTCGTCTCCTTCGGCCGGTTGAAGGCGAAACGACCGGGATCGTCCCGTTCGTTCGGTCCGAAGCGACACCACTGGAGATCTTTCGTTAATATCTCTATAAATAACGATATGACATATGCATATTTTTACTCTTTTCGCCATGGCGTCATTAATTCAAAATTACTACTTTGT
>NW_017038727.1:0-219 GCF_001483705.2 Eufriesea mexicana | reverse complement strand
TGCACTCGTGAGGTGACTCTCAGTCGCCATTTAATCAGATTCCAAAGATCGTTGTTAATTAATGTCTCGAATTTAAAATTGCCCAATGACGCGTGGAATATCGGGGTAAAGTAATTCTATGTCTTACAATTAATTTGCACTTCTTATTTACTATTCTGAAAATATCGTCGACTTTATGGCAGGAAGTCTTCGAATTGCTATGTTTCTGTAACGAAAAGA
>NW_017038726.1:0-219 GCF_001483705.2 Eufriesea mexicana | reverse complement strand
TCATGTATGTATGGATGTACGTACGGATGTATGGGTGTGTGGATGTGTGTATGTATGAAGGTACATATGTATGGATGTGTGGACGGATGGATGTATCGATGGATGGAAGCACGGGTGAATGGATTTATGGATATATGGATGTGTGTATGTATGAACGTATGGAAGGATGGATGTATGTATGGATGAACGTATGGATGTATGGAAGGATGGATGTAGGGA
>NW_017038725.1:0-219 GCF_001483705.2 Eufriesea mexicana | reverse complement strand
TAGTTAGGCCATCTATTCACCATGCTATTGCAGGTTATAGATTTTGAACATACCTATTCTCTGGCAAGTGGATGGCTGTACTTTTCATTGGATTGAAGGCGTTAGACGATCCATTCACCAAGCTCTAACAGATTTTAGATTTTGAATAGACCTATTCTCTGGCAAGTAGGTGGCTGTACTTGCAATTGAATTGGAGGCGTTAGACGATCTATTCACCAA
>NW_017038724.1:0-219 GCF_001483705.2 Eufriesea mexicana | reverse complement strand
CTATAGAAACTGCCTGAATAATACAATTTTATTGATATTTTCGACATATATCGTGGTGAGCTGTCTCCTTTGCATACGAAAGGAGGAAGGAGACGATTGGCGTACTATAGCCATTGCAATGCTATAGAATCTAGCTGGAAAATTCAAGTTTATTGACATTTTCGACTAATATCGTGGTGAGATAAATTTCATGCATAAATAAGGAGGACAGATTCTATT
>NW_017038723.1:0-219 GCF_001483705.2 Eufriesea mexicana | reverse complement strand
TGTAATTCGGTGAATACAACGAATAGCGCCTTCAATCCAATGACAAGTACAGCCTTGTACTTGTCAGAGAATAGGTCTATTGAAAATGTATAACCTGCTATAGCTTGGAGAACAGATCGCCTAACGCCTTCGATCCAATGGCAGGTTCAGCCACCAACTTGCCGTAGAATCGGTCACTGAAAATCTATAATCCGTTATAGCTTGGTGAATAGATCGCCT
>NW_017038722.1:0-219 GCF_001483705.2 Eufriesea mexicana | reverse complement strand
GTAACACAACTCAACCTAACGTATCGTGACCACCGTTGCTGGCATACGCAGGACCAGGCAGAACATGCTAGAGCTTAGTAGAGCGTAGAAATCGAACGCTTTGCAGTGAATAGCACAGAAGTAGAAGTTCTTCTAGCTAAACCTAACCTAACAAATCCGAACGTAATATAACTCAACCTAACCCGCCGCGACCAGTACTGCTGGCCTCCACGGGCTCAA
>NW_017038721.1:0-219 GCF_001483705.2 Eufriesea mexicana | reverse complement strand
ATGTATGGGCGTATGTATGGATGTATGTATGGTTGAATGGATGTAAGGATGGATGGATATACGAATGTGTGTATGTATGAACGTATGGATGCATGGTTGTATGGATGGGTGGATGTATGGGAGGATGGCTGTATGGACGGAAAGATGTATGAATTAATGGCCGTATGGATGGATGTATGTATGGATGGATTGAGGTATGGATGGTCGGATGTACGGATG
>NW_017038720.1:0-219 GCF_001483705.2 Eufriesea mexicana | reverse complement strand
TCCTTCACTGCTATGCTACTCAGCTACCTATGAAGGTGATAGACTGATAAAAGGGAAGAAAAATAAAAATGGAAGCTATTTTAAATTACAATAAATAAATTTTAATAAAATCTATCAATTGGAATACTTCTACAAATATAAATATATCCATCTAACATTAGGCTACCTAGAAAGGCCATAGAGACCATGCCACTCAGCTACCTATGAAGGCAACAGGCC
>NW_017038719.1:0-219 GCF_001483705.2 Eufriesea mexicana | reverse complement strand
CTGTTATTCGGTGGATTTCCGCGATCAACTGCGCTCAATACTATTTGCTTGGCTCTGGGGACGGCAGCAATAGCGAACTCGCCACGTTAGATTGAATTAGGCCACGTTTGGTTGTGTAACGGTTGGTTAGGTTGGGAGAGAAAAGCTTTGATCTTCGTGCTACACACCGATATACGGTGGATTTCTGCGCTCTGCAGGGCCGCATATTTTCTGCTTGGC
>NW_017038718.1:0-219 GCF_001483705.2 Eufriesea mexicana | reverse complement strand
AACTCCCTTGTATAGGAAAGGGGGAAGAATTCCATTGGCCTACTATAGCCATTGCAATGCTATGGAATCTGGCTGGAAAATTCAATTTTAATGACATTTTCGACTTATATTGTGGTGAGGTAACTTGCTTGCATATATAAGGAGGACAGATTCTACTGGCGAGCTACAGCTATTGCTGTGCTATAGAAACAGGCTGGAAAATTCAATTTTTTTGTTATT
>NW_017038717.1:0-219 GCF_001483705.2 Eufriesea mexicana | reverse complement strand
GTCAGCAATAGCGGTCGAGGCACGTTATGTCGAGTTAGGTTACGTTTGGTTATATTACGTTTGGTAAGGTTAGGTTAGGCCATCCTTGGCTTTTGTGATAAACACAGCAATGCTGTGAATGACAGCGATCTACTTTACCGTAGTATTTTCTGCTTCGATCTGAAGAGGCAAGAAATAGTGTTGCCGGCACGTTAGGTAGAGATAGGCTACGCTCGGTTA
>NW_017038716.1:0-219 GCF_001483705.2 Eufriesea mexicana | reverse complement strand
TCCATGCACTCATCCATCCATACGTACATCCATAAATACGTCCATACATACATCCATACATCCATGCATACACCCATACACACATCCATATATACAGCCATAGATACATCTGAAAATGCATCCATACATACATCCGTGCATACATCCATACATACATCCACCCATCCACCCATTCATAAATCCATCCATCCATACATCCATCCATCCATACATATATTC
>NW_017038715.1:0-219 GCF_001483705.2 Eufriesea mexicana | reverse complement strand
TTTGTTGACATTTTCGACTAATGTCGTCCTGAGCTAACTTCCTTGCGTAAGTTAGGAGGAAAGATGCTTTTTGTGCGCTATAGCCGTTGCAATGATATAGAATGTGGCTGGAAAATACAATTTTGTGACATTTTCGACTACTATCGCGGTGAGCTGACTCTCTTACATAAATAAGGAGAAAAGATTCGGTTGGCGTGCTATAGGCGTTGCAATGCTACA
>NW_017038714.1:0-219 GCF_001483705.2 Eufriesea mexicana | reverse complement strand
AGAGCTAAGCAGTGTATAGCAGAGCAATGTAGAACGATGAAATGGCCTGAATTGGAGTGTATGACTAAAGAGGAATAGATATCCTAACCTAATCTGTCCAAACCTAACATAATCAAACGTAACCAATCCCAACCTGACAAGCCTAGCCCCCAATCACTGGCCTCCCCACCGCGAAGCATTGCATATGAGAATAGAGTACAGCGCAGACGTACATATAAT
>NW_017038713.1:0-219 GCF_001483705.2 Eufriesea mexicana | reverse complement strand
CGAGGGGGTGCAGCGCAGACATCCACCGAATAGCAGTGCATAGCGCAAAAGTCTAAGCGACCCAATAGCAACCTAGCCAAATGTAACGTGAACAAAGGTAACCCAAATATTCATTGCGTGCTGAGACCACAATTGCTGGCCCCTCAGGTCCAAGCGGGCCATATTGGTGGAGAGTAGAGCGCAGATGTCCTTAGGATCGCAGTGCATAGCACAATAGTC
>NW_017038712.1:0-219 GCF_001483705.2 Eufriesea mexicana | reverse complement strand
GGCCTTTTTTCGCTGGGCGCATACAGAGCCCAGCCCCGAATCAGAAGCCCGGATCACTCCGGTTCTTACTTCAGCCTCGGTGCAATCACCGATCCTATCCAGGGCAGCGGCCTCCTCGCAGGGGGTGACAGAGTCGTCGAGCCCAGTCACCCTCAACTCCGCTTTTTTGGTGGGAACCGTAACCCGCACGCCGGATCCTTCCAAGACTTCGCTCGTTCG
>NW_017038711.1:0-219 GCF_001483705.2 Eufriesea mexicana | reverse complement strand
TTGCATTAGTCTGTTCACTGATGATATTTATCCTACAGCTGCTTTAGAATGACAAGTGACAGGACCATTATCGCTCGAGACGTCAGCAACTGTCAAAGCAGTCATGAGTATAGCCATCATCAAACTACTGCAGCCGTCCGTATAATTTGTTCATTGATGATTTAAGTTCTGTCGCAGTTACAGATATCACATAGTATAAATCAGTTATAACTGACGACA
>NW_017038710.1:0-219 GCF_001483705.2 Eufriesea mexicana | reverse complement strand
CCCTGGGAAGGGCAGCAATAGCGGCCTGGGCACGTTAGTTTGAGGTAGGCTCTGTTTGGTTATATTCCGCTGGTTTTGGTTGGGTGTGGGAAGCTTTGACTTTTCTGATGGACGCTGCAATTCTATGGATTTCAGTGCTCTACTTCCCACTAATGAGTCCTTCTCGGCTCAGGGGGGATGCCATAGAGGTGGCGGCACGTTATGTTTAGTCCGGTTACG
>NW_017038709.1:0-219 GCF_001483705.2 Eufriesea mexicana | reverse complement strand
TACAATGGTGGTGAGCTACCTTTCTTCCATATATCAGGAGGAAAGATACTGTTGGCATGCTATTGGCATTGCAATGCTATAGAATCTTGCTGGAAAATGCAATTTCATTGACATTTTCGCCTTATATCGTGGTTCTCTAGCTTCCTGGCATAAGATTGGAGGAAAGATCCTTTTTGCGTGCTGTGGCCATTGCAATGCTGCAGAAACGGTCTGGAAAGT
>NW_017038708.1:0-219 GCF_001483705.2 Eufriesea mexicana | reverse complement strand
GCATAGCAGAATCGAACGTGACGCGACCACTACTGCTGGCCTCAGCAGAGCGGAGCAGACCATGCAATGGGAGAATAAGGAGCAGGAGCCCGCCGAATTGCCGTGTTCAGCACAAAAGTCAAAGCCATCCTGTCCTAGCCAACCTTCACATACCCGAACGTAACTTATCTCAACCCAACGTGCCGAGACAACCGCTGCGGGACACCCCAAGGCGAATCA
>NW_017038707.1:0-219 GCF_001483705.2 Eufriesea mexicana | reverse complement strand
CGATCTTCCAAATTTTATGAAATGGTGACTGAGGGTCACCTCTCGAGTGCAAAGGGTTAATTAATGATGCTTTTCACTAATATTATACGTCACCTATGCAAAATTTTTGTGATCCACCGATGGTACACATTCGTATTAACTTACTCGTATATTCCAAGTTCTGTATACATTGCTGAACTATTTTACAATTTTACTAATGTAACCTCCAAGGTTCCTTCT
>NW_017038706.1:0-219 GCF_001483705.2 Eufriesea mexicana | reverse complement strand
CATACATACAACCATACATGCATACCTCCATACATGCATACATCCATACATCCATCCATCCATTCATCCATACGTCCACACACATAGATCCACACATCCATCCACCCGTACACTCATCCATCCATACATACATCCATACATACATCCATATATCCGTACATACAACCATACACTCATCCATACATACATGCATAGATACATCCGTGCATACATCCATAC
>NW_017038705.1:0-219 GCF_001483705.2 Eufriesea mexicana | reverse complement strand
TTGAATTTTTCATTCTGATTCTATAGCATTGCAATGGCTATAGCATGCCAACAGAATCTTTCCGCATTATTTATGCAACAAAATCGGCTCGCCACGATATTAGTCGAAAATGCCAATAAAATTGGTTTGTCCATTCAGATTCTATTGCATTGCAACGGATATAGCACGCCAATGGAATCCTTCCTCTATATATATGCAACAAAATTAGCTCACCACGAT
>NW_017038704.1:0-219 GCF_001483705.2 Eufriesea mexicana | reverse complement strand
GTTCTGCTTAGCACTGGGGAAGTCAGTAATTTTGTTTTCGGCAAGATAGTATGAAATAGGTTACGTTTGGATAGGTGATGTTAGCTCCGGTTTGGTTTGTATAGCTTCGACCTTTCTGCTAGACCCTGCTATTATATGGATTTCTGCGCTCTACTCTATTTTATTATCCTGTGCGTAGCTCTGGAGGCCAGCAATACTGGCCGCAGCACGTTAACTTGG
>NW_017038703.1:0-219 GCF_001483705.2 Eufriesea mexicana | reverse complement strand
ATTGGTGTACGGGTGGATGGATTTATGGATGGATGGATGTAATGGTGGATTGGTGTATGGATGTATGGATGGATGAATTTATGCATGGATGGGAGTAGGGATGAATGAATTTATGGATGTATGGATATATGGATGCAAGTATGTATGGATTTTTGTATGGATGTATGGATGGATGGATGGACACATGAATGGCTGGGTGTACGCTTGGATGGATGTATG
>NW_017038702.1:0-219 GCF_001483705.2 Eufriesea mexicana | reverse complement strand
GTCAGTTAGGCTACGTTTGGCTTCATAAAGTTAGGCTTTGTTAGGTTTGGACACATATGATTTGCTTGGTATACATCGATATTCGGCGGATTTCTACGCTCTACACTGCTCGACTATATTTTGCTTGGCCGTGGGGATTCCAGAAATAGTGGTCGTGGCGCGTTATGCTGAGTTAGGCTATGTTTGGATAGGTTCCGTTTGTTTGGTTTGAGACAGGTA
>NW_017038701.1:0-219 GCF_001483705.2 Eufriesea mexicana | reverse complement strand
ACTATACGCTAACAAAACATGATATACGGTATTAAATGAAGATATTTCAGAATATTTTAACCACATTAAAAACGACAAACCAAACGACTTCACGATAATAAAAGCTGCACATTGCTAGACTAATGTCGACTTCTTCAAAATAAAACACATTTATATTCATACAAGAAACGTCTGAAAAAAGCCTATAAGAAAATATCTTTTTATTTTATATACATGATG
>NW_017038700.1:0-219 GCF_001483705.2 Eufriesea mexicana | reverse complement strand
AGAAAGTGCCCAGGCTACTATTGCTGGCCTCCCCAGAGAGAAGCAGAACATATTGGAGGAATGGAGAGCGCACAAATCCAACGAATAGCGGTGTAGAGCACGGAAGTCAAAGCTATCCAATCATAACCTAACCAAACGTAAGAAAACCGTACGCACCCAGTCTCAACCTAACGTGCCGAGATCACTATTACTGGCCTCTTCATAGACGAGCAGAGTACA
>NW_017038699.1:0-219 GCF_001483705.2 Eufriesea mexicana | reverse complement strand
GGTGACCTAATTTTCTTGCACAAATAAGGAGTAATGATTCTATTGGCGTGCTGTAGCCATTGCGGAGCTGTACAATCCGGCTGGAAAATTGAATTTTGTAGACGTTCTCGACTAATATCGTGGTGAGATAGCTGTCTTGCTTAAATAAGGAGGAAGGGTTCCATTGGCGTGCTATAGCCAATGCAATGCTTTAGAATCTGTCTGGAATATTCAGTTTTA
>NW_017038698.1:0-219 GCF_001483705.2 Eufriesea mexicana | reverse complement strand
TAGCTCAAAAGTCAAAGAAATCCTAATCCAGCCTTCCTAACCAAACCTAACCAAACGTAACCTTACTCAAACTATCGTGCCGAGACCATTATTACTGGCCGCTCCAGAGGCAGGCAGAGCGTATTATAGCACATGAGAGCGCACATACCCACCGAGTAGCGGTATATAGCACAAAAGCACAATGTAACCTATCCTAACCTAGCCAAACGCAACATATCC
>NW_017038697.1:0-219 GCF_001483705.2 Eufriesea mexicana | reverse complement strand
TTGCCAGAGAATAAGTCTATTCAAAACCTATAAGCTGCCATAGCTTGGTGAGTAGATCGCCTACAGCCTGTAATCCAAAGACAGACACAGCCAGATTCTTGCCATAGAATAGGTGTGTTCAAAATATATAATCTGATTAAGCTTTGTGAATAGGTTGACTAACGCCTTCAACCAGTGGCAAGTACAGCCATCTACTTGCCTGAGAATATTTCTATTCAA
>NW_017038696.1:0-219 GCF_001483705.2 Eufriesea mexicana | reverse complement strand
CGGATGTATGTATATGTGGATGTATGGATGTATGTATGGATGTCTGTACGGATGTAACTATGCATGTATGTATGGATGAGCGAATGGTTGTATGTATGGATCTGTGGATGTATGTGTAGGTGGGTGTATGTGTGTATGTATGGAGCTAAGGATGTATGTGTGGATGCATGAATGTGTGTATGTATGAATGTATGGATGTATGTGTGGATGGATGTTTGA
>NW_017038695.1:0-219 GCF_001483705.2 Eufriesea mexicana | reverse complement strand
CAAGAAATTTGGTTCGTCATTAACCGTCGCCAATTGCGGTCGACCTATTGACGATATACAGATATGAACAACCTTTTACTTGGGACATTGCGGTCCTAGGGCCTCATCAATGGTACTTGAGAACTTTCTGGGACGACATTCCAAGGCTTAACAATATTTATATTTCAGTTATTATATTACAGTTATATCATAGTATTCCAATTAATATATAATGTTCTA
>NW_017038694.1:0-219 GCF_001483705.2 Eufriesea mexicana | reverse complement strand
CCGTAGCTTTAGCCGCACTATACACTGACTATTGCAGAGCTTCCGTGGAGTACAAAACATCAGGGAACAAATAAATCCAGCAGACACGTTATAGTAATGATGGCTGTCTCAGTACTCTGCTGTCAGTTGTGAACTTCTTGGGCGAAAATGGATCTCCCATTTGTCCTTTTAGAATTGCTATGGAAATTATATCTTCCGTGAAAGAATTAATCCAACAGC
>NW_017038693.1:0-219 GCF_001483705.2 Eufriesea mexicana | reverse complement strand
CAGTTAAATGTTGGTAATAATATTCTGATGCTAGCATCGACCGGAGCGGATATCGTCCTTTCATTCGGTTCGAACCGTCACCACTGGCGTTCGACCCCTTCGGCCGGTTGGAGGCGATGCGACTGGGATCGTCGCTTTCGGTCGGTACGAAGCGACACGACTCGAGTTCTATCGTTAATAGCGCGATAAATGACGTTATGACACATACATTTATTTACA
>NW_017038692.1:0-219 GCF_001483705.2 Eufriesea mexicana | reverse complement strand
CATAATGTACTAGAGCACAGTAGAGCGCAGTAATCCACCGCATTTCTGTGAATCGCACTGCAGTCGTAGATATCCTAACCTAGATTATCCTAATCTAATCTAACCGAACGTAGCATAATTCAACATGAAGTGCCGCGACCACTACTCCTAGCCTCGCCAGAGCCAAGCAGAGAGCATTATAGTGCCGTAGGTCACAAAAACCCAAGGAATAGCAGTGTG
>NW_017038691.1:0-219 GCF_001483705.2 Eufriesea mexicana | reverse complement strand
TCATGCAGAGCATATTAAAATAGGGTAGGGCGCAGAAATCCATAGAATCACAGTATATAGCCGGAAAGTCAAAGTATCCAAACCTAACCAAAGATTAGGTAACATAACGGTACGTACCCTAACACAACCTAATGTGCCGAGACCACTATGACTGGATTCCTCAAAGGCAATCGGAACATACTATTGCAAAGTAGATCCCAGAAATACACCGCATGGCAG
>NW_017038690.1:0-219 GCF_001483705.2 Eufriesea mexicana | reverse complement strand
ATAGACCTATTCTCTGGCATGTAGATGGCTGTACTTGCCATTGGATTGACGCAGTTCGGCGACCTATTCACCATGTTATAACAGATTATTGATTTTAAATAGACGTTTTCCCTGGCAAGTAGATGTCTGTACTTGCCATTGTATTGTAGGCGTTGAGCGATCTATTCACCATGCTATAACAGATTATAGATTTTGAACAGACCTATTCTCTGGCAAGTA
>NW_017038689.1:0-219 GCF_001483705.2 Eufriesea mexicana | reverse complement strand
AAAGTTAGCTCACCACGATATTAGTCGAAAATGCCAACAAAATTTAATGATCGAGTAAGATTCTATAGCATTGCAATGGCTACAGCGCGCCAATTGAATCTTCTCCCCTTATTTATGCTAGAGAGTTAGCTCACCACGAAAATAGAACAAAATGTAAATAAAATTGAATTTTTCAGCCAGATTCTATAGCATTGCAATGGCAATATCACGCCAATAGTG
>NW_017038688.1:0-219 GCF_001483705.2 Eufriesea mexicana | reverse complement strand
ATTCCGGAATGAGGATACCTTTTAAATCTAGATTTAAACATTTCATTGATTCTGACATTTTCTGAAATTCTTTTCTATCTTTTTTATTTCAATACAGATGTATGTTACACTTGAGTCGAAAATAATTTAACTATCAGAGTTTTTGGAATTTTTTACTACCTTTTATTCCTACTTTTTGGTATCATATTATTTATAATTAACAAAATACCTTTTTCTTAT
>NW_017038687.1:0-219 GCF_001483705.2 Eufriesea mexicana | reverse complement strand
ATTCCGGAATGAGGATACCTTTTAAATCTAGATTTAAACATTTCATTGATTCTGACATTTTCTAAAATTCTTTTCTATCTCTTTTATTTCAATACAGATGTATGTTACACTTCAGTCGAAAATAATTTAACTATCAGAGTTTTTGGAATTTTTTATTACCTTTTATTCCTACTTTTTGGTATCATATTATTTATAATTAACAAAATACCTTTTTCTTAT
>NW_017038686.1:0-219 GCF_001483705.2 Eufriesea mexicana | reverse complement strand
GTCGCACTACACCAACCGGCACGGTGGCCCGCCGTCCCACACCTGAAACAGGTGTCGCTGCGGTCCACCGTGCTGGAGCATCTGTTCCTCTCGTCACCGTACGCCAGGCAACGGAAGTACTGGAGGCGGAGTGCCCCCAAGGCTACGACCCGGGGCGAAGGCCAGCCGACGCGGATCCGCCCGGAATCTTCGGCCTTTCTCGCTGCCGCGAGGGGACAC
>NW_017038685.1:0-219 GCF_001483705.2 Eufriesea mexicana | reverse complement strand
ACACAAAAGTCAATGCAATCCTATCCCGAGTTACGTTAGGATAGGGTAGCTTTGACTTTTGAGTTGTACACTGCGATTCTATATATCCCTGCCCTCTGCTTTCCACTCATATGCTTTGCTTGGCTCTGGGAAGGGTAGCAATAGTGGTATCGGAATGTTATCATGAGTTCGGCTGCGCTTGGTTAATTTAGGTTAGATCAGGTAATGTTTGGATATATC
>NW_017038684.1:0-219 GCF_001483705.2 Eufriesea mexicana | reverse complement strand
TTCCTCCTTATATATGCAAGAAAGTTAGCTCACTACGATGTTAGTCGAAAATGTCAATAAAATTGAATTTCCCAGGAAGATTCTATTGCTTTGCATTGCCCATAGTACGCCAATATATTCTTTCCTCCTTATATATGCAAGAAAGTTAGCTCACAACTATGTTAGTCGGAAATGACAATAAATTTGAATTTTCCAAACAAATTCTATATTAATGCAATG
>NW_017038683.1:0-219 GCF_001483705.2 Eufriesea mexicana | reverse complement strand
TAGAATCTGACTGAAAAGTCCAATTTTATTGACCTTTTCTACTAATATCATGATGAGCATTCTCTTCTGCATAAATAAGGAGGTAAGATCCTAGTAGTTTGCTATTTCCATTGCAATCCTATTGAATCAGACTGAGAAGGTGAAATCTATTGACACTTCCGGCCAATGTCGTGGTCAACAATGTTTTCAGCATAATTATGGTGGAAAGATACTATTGGT
>NW_017038682.1:0-219 GCF_001483705.2 Eufriesea mexicana | reverse complement strand
CCCCCCCCCCCCCTCCGCACCATAAGACCACATAAGAAAGCTAGCTTGTTTCTAAAATTGGCCTTCCATAACGGTATTAGTCGGGTTTCGTTATTTTTCTAAAATACGACCCTGCACTGACATTGACAGGTTTTTGATTTGTTTTTCTAAAGATAGCATCCCATAGTATCCAGTTTTATGATGACGAGAATGCTCATGTGGGTGGATAATGGTCGGTAA
>NW_017038681.1:0-219 GCF_001483705.2 Eufriesea mexicana | reverse complement strand
TCAGGGATATCCTAACCTAACACAAACAAGCATCACCTAACCAAACGTAACGTAACATATCCTCACTCTCGGCTGCCGCCATTTCTGCGAATCCCTGAGCAGGGCAGGGGACATTAGATCGCAGCAGAGCGCAGAAATTCACCGAACAGCATTGTCCAGTGCAAAGGACGCAGCTATGCAGTCCTAACGTATCCAAACGTAGCCCAACCGAATGCAGCC
>NW_017038680.1:0-219 GCF_001483705.2 Eufriesea mexicana | reverse complement strand
TTAGGGGAGAGAGGAGCGCAGAAATTCGTAGAAGAGCATTGTATTGCAGAAAAGTTAAACTTACCCTGACCAAACCCTAACTAGAATAACGTAACAAAGCGTAAACTAACACAACATATCGTGCAGAGACCGCCGTTTCTGGCCTTCACAGAGCGCAGCAGAATATGTTAGAGCAATGCAGAGCGCAAAGATCGGCCGAACAGCAGCGTGTAGCGCAAA
>NW_017038679.1:0-219 GCF_001483705.2 Eufriesea mexicana | reverse complement strand
CTTGTCAGTGTCTGAGAATTTGACACACGAACATTGTGAACAATTGCTAGGGTCTACTCGACCTACAGTCTAAGAACCTCTGATCCAGAGTAATTGCTGTCATGTGTGGTCGTAGGATCAGTGTTCAATGAGAATTATATCCCAACGTCCTGTCAAAGGAACATGGCATCCTGGGATTTAGAGAACATAGAACGATGGATCACCACCATAGATGTAGGA
>NW_017038678.1:0-219 GCF_001483705.2 Eufriesea mexicana | reverse complement strand
ACATAGTTCACCAAGATATCAGTCGAAAATGCCAATAAAATGGTATTTTCCAGCCAGATTCTACACGATTGCAATGGCTTTAGCACGCAAATAGGATATCTCTTCCTTATTTATGCGAGAAAGTTTGCTGACAACGATATTAGTGGAAAATGTCAGTAAAATTGAATTTTCCAGTCAGGTTCTATAGCATTGAAATGGCTATAGCACACCAATAGGATA
>NW_017038677.1:0-219 GCF_001483705.2 Eufriesea mexicana | reverse complement strand
ATCTTTCCTCCTTATTTATGCAAGAATGTTAGCTCACCACGATATTAGTCGAAAATGTCAGTATAATTGAATTTTCCCGCCAGATTCCAGGGCATTGCAACGGCTAAAGCACGCCATTGGAATCTTTCCTCCATATTTATGCAGGAAAATTAGCTCACCACGATATTAGTCGAAAATGTCAGTCAAATTGAACTTTCAAGCCATATTCTATAGCATTGC
>NW_017038676.1:0-219 GCF_001483705.2 Eufriesea mexicana | reverse complement strand
TATCCATACCTAACAAAAACAATACCTAACCGAACGTAGCTTAACTATACCTGTCGAACAACGGCCACTATTGCTGGCCTCTCCAGAGACAAGCGGATGTAAGTACGGCAATGTTGATCGCAGATATAGACCGAATAACAGTATATAGCACAAAAATCAGAGCCATCCAAGCCAAACTTTACCAAACTTAACCTAGCCAAACGTGACATATCACGTCCA
>NW_017038675.1:0-219 GCF_001483705.2 Eufriesea mexicana | reverse complement strand
TGCTATAGCCACTACAATGCTATAGAATCAGAATGGAAAATTCATTTTTATTGACATTTTCGTCAAATATCGTGGTGAGCTGACTTTGTTGCATAAATAAGGACGAAAGATTCAATTGGCATGCTAAAGCCAATGCAATGGTATAGAATCTGACTGGAAAATACAATGTTATTGACGTTTTCGACTAATATCGTGGTGAGCTAATTTTGTTGCATAAAT
>NW_017038674.1:0-219 GCF_001483705.2 Eufriesea mexicana | reverse complement strand
ATGGATGGATGGATATGTGGAAAGGTGGATGTATGGGTGCATGTATGTATGGATGAATGTTTGGATGGATGGATGGATGCATGGTACGACTGATGTATGGGTGTACGGATGTACGGATGTATGGATGTATGCAAATATATATGTATGGATGCATGTATGTGTGGACGTATGGTTGTACGGATGGACGGATGTAAGGATGGATATATGTATGGATGGATG
>NW_017038673.1:0-219 GCF_001483705.2 Eufriesea mexicana | reverse complement strand
TATAGCACGCCAATAGAATCTACCCTGCTTATTTAGGCAAGAAAGGTAGCTCACCACGATAATTGTAGAAACTGTCAATAGTATTGAACTTCCCAGCAAGATTCTATAGCAATGCAAAGCCTATAGCACTCCAACAGTATCTTTCCTCATTACCTGTGCAAGGAAGTCAGCTCACCACGTAATTAGTCGAAAATGTCAATAAAATTGAATTTTCCAACC
>NW_017038672.1:0-219 GCF_001483705.2 Eufriesea mexicana | reverse complement strand
GGATGTATGGGTGAATGGACGTATGGGTGTACGAAGGTATGGATGTACGGATGAATGGATGCACGGATGGATGGACGGATGCATGGATGTATGAATGTATGGATGTATGTACATATGGATGTACGAATGTGCGGATGTACGAATGTATGGATGTACGGATGTGTGGATGTATGGATGTACGTATGGATGAATTTACTGGTGTATGTTTGGATGTATGTG
>NW_017038671.1:0-219 GCF_001483705.2 Eufriesea mexicana | reverse complement strand
GGCACCCACTTAATAGTTCTATGAAGATATCTTCACCGTCAGTTTCAATCTGTAAATTCTGATGAGATATCAAAGAGAATTGATATCAAGTATCGCTAGTTTCATATTTCTATAAAAATAGTTTATACCATGTTATGTATTTATACTGTCGATTCATAAATCATCAAACGTAAGTATCGATGTCCATTCGATGCGCCTGCGAAAGTATCGATATAATTT
>NW_017038670.1:0-219 GCF_001483705.2 Eufriesea mexicana | reverse complement strand
TGAATTTTCCTGTCAGTTTCCATAGCATTGCCATGGCTATAGCTCGCCCATGGCATATTTCATTCCTATATATGCAAAAAAGTTAGGCCACCACTATATTAGTCGAAAATGTCAATAAAATCCTTTTCTCCAGCCAAATTCAATAGCATTGCTATAGCTATAGCAAGCCAATGGAACATTTCGTTCATATTTATACAAGACAGTTAGCTGACCACGATG
>NW_017038669.1:0-219 GCF_001483705.2 Eufriesea mexicana | reverse complement strand
ATTGGAATACGCCATCTAGACGGATCCAATTATCGGCGCATCACCTGAGAAGAGAAAATCTGAGAAAATCTTACTAATTTCACAATATTCGGAAACAGAGATAATGGAGTGGCGATCGATGAAATAACGATTGGATGACTCCCAGAATTTTAGAACAAGAAGAACAGACGTAATCAGCTAATAAAATTAATAACTATAGCATAAACACCACACGCGAGT
>NW_017038668.1:0-219 GCF_001483705.2 Eufriesea mexicana | reverse complement strand
TTATTTACGAAAGAAAGATAGCTCACCATGATATAAGTCGAAAATGTCAATAAATTTGAATTTCCCAACCACATTATATATCATTCCAATGGCTATAGCCCGCCAATAGTATGTTTCCTCCTTACTCATGCAAGGAAGTTAGCTCACCACGATATTAGTCGAAGATATCAATATAATTGAACATTCCTGCCTGATTCTAAAGCATTGCAATGGATATAG
>NW_017038667.1:0-219 GCF_001483705.2 Eufriesea mexicana | reverse complement strand
AACATTTCTGCGTAAATATGGTGCAAAGATGCTATTTGTTTGATATAGCCACCGCATTGCAATGGAATCTCACTGGAAAGTTATATTTTTTTGACATTTTCAACTAATATCGTGGTGAGCATGATTTTCTGCATAAATAAGGAGGTAAGATCCTACTGGATTGCTATAGCCACTGCATTGCGATAGAATCAGGCTGAAAAGATCAACTCTTTTGACATT
>NW_017038666.1:0-219 GCF_001483705.2 Eufriesea mexicana | reverse complement strand
GTTGCGTTTGGTCATGTTATGTTTGGTTAGGTTAGGATAGGATAGATTAGACTTTTGTGCTATACACTGCCCATCGGTGGATTCCTGCGCCCTACATCGCTCTACCATAATCTGCTCTACTCCCTGGAGGCCAGGAATAGTAGCCGCGGCACGTTAGTTTCGGATAGAATACATTAGGTTCGGTTAGGTTACGTCGCATTAGGTTAGGATAGTTCCGAC
>NW_017038665.1:0-219 GCF_001483705.2 Eufriesea mexicana | reverse complement strand
AATTGCCTTAGCGCGCCAATAGCATATTTCATCCTTATATACGCAAGAAAGATAGGTCACAACAATGTTAGACGAAAACGTCAATAGTATTGAATTTTCCAGCCAGATTCTATTGCTTTGTACGTATTTCGTCCTTATTTATGCAATACAGTTATTTCACCACGATATTAGTCGAAAATGTACATTAAATCGAGTTTTCCAGCCAGATTCTATAGCATT
>NW_017038664.1:0-219 GCF_001483705.2 Eufriesea mexicana | reverse complement strand
ATCACAGTACTCTATCCGTCGTATTAATCTGTTCGGTGATAATTTAGTTTCCACAGACGCTCCAGGATAATCAATGTATGCGTCAGTTATGGCCAAAGATATTTACGTTCCCGGTACGGTATGTGGCGCGTCCATCCATAGAGCACTGTAGCCGTCCTATTAATCAGTTCGGAAATGGCTTATACTCCATTGCAGTGCTAGGGTAGTCAGTGTATAGTA
>NW_017038663.1:0-219 GCF_001483705.2 Eufriesea mexicana | reverse complement strand
TGGCTGTACTTGCCATTGGAATGAAGGCGTTAGGCGATCTATTCACCATGCTATAACAGAATAAAATTTTGAATAGACTTATTCCCTGGCAACTACATGGCTCTCCTTGCAATTGGATTGCAGGCGATAGGCGATCTAATCACCAAGCTATGGCACCTTATAGGTTTTGAATATACTCGTTCTCTGGCGAGTAGATGGCTGTACTTGCCATTGGAATGA
>NW_017038662.1:0-219 GCF_001483705.2 Eufriesea mexicana | reverse complement strand
AGCCATTGGTAGACTCACTCAGCAGGCATTGGTAGACTCACTCAGCAGGCATTGGTAGACTCATTCAGGCATTGCAAAGTTTAGGCATATTCATATATTGGTAGACTCACTCAGCAGGCATTGGTAAACGCACTTACCAGTCATTGGTAGACTCACTCAGGCATTGCAAAGTTTAGGCATATTCAGATATTGGTACACTCACTCAAACATTGGTAGACT
>NW_017038661.1:0-219 GCF_001483705.2 Eufriesea mexicana | reverse complement strand
GTTGGGCTACTTTGTTCACTGACAATGTAAATCCCAAGGCAATTATGGAATGATCAGCGTATAGTACTCGTATGGATAGGGATACTTACAATTCACTGTATAGTACATATTACATCCACCAGCAGAGCTGAGAATCCGTTGGGTTAATCTGCTCAATGATGATTTAGATAATACAGCGATTCTAGAATGACATCGAAGTTATCCATTATACCTCGAGAA
>NW_017038660.1:0-219 GCF_001483705.2 Eufriesea mexicana | reverse complement strand
GTTGGGCTACTTTGTTCACTGACAATGTAAATCCCAAGGCAATTATGGAATGATCAGCGTATACTACTCGTATGGATAGGGATACTTACAATTGACTGTATAGTACATATTACATCCACCAGCAGAGCTGAGAATCCGTTGGGTTAATCTGCTCAGTGATGATTTAGATAATACAGCGATTCTAGAATGACATCGAAGTTATCCATTATACCTCGAGAA
>NW_017038659.1:0-219 GCF_001483705.2 Eufriesea mexicana | reverse complement strand
TGTCAAAATTTATTCATATATTAATAATTAATTTTATCATTTTAAAAATTTGTGGAAATATTTCTCATTCTATTCAGTATACAAATCTATTTTGCAAGTTAAATTTCTACAAATATTTAGTATTCTTGTTATTCTTTTTGATTGTTCGATTTTTACGATACAATAATCTACAATCTTTGTAGGTTATAATTTGAATAATCTGTTAAATCGAGATATAAT
>NW_017038658.1:0-219 GCF_001483705.2 Eufriesea mexicana | reverse complement strand
GGCTCTGAATAATTGCAATTGGTCGTGGAAGTTTAAAAATAAGCTTCCGAGAGTATTTTCTGTGCATGTTCTTGAACTTGTTAATAACAAATTCTTCATAACACAAATTTACAGTAACATTGACAAAATTAATTTATTAATGATTATTACCTTCACTTATAACATATGTATACTAAAATGTATCTATAATTTACAAAAAGTTTATAAATTATTACAACG
>NW_017038657.1:0-219 GCF_001483705.2 Eufriesea mexicana | reverse complement strand
AGCATAACTCAGCCCAACCGGCCGAAGCCACAGTTCATGGCATCGTCAGCGACAATCAGAAAACGTTAGAGCAAAATAGGGCGCAGAAATCCGCCGTATAGGAATGTGCAGCACAAAAAACGAAGCTAACCTATCCTAACCTAACCAAGCGTAACGTAAACGAACGTAACCTAGCACATTGTAACATGCCGCGACCACTACTGCTCGACTACCCAGTGT
>NW_017038656.1:0-219 GCF_001483705.2 Eufriesea mexicana | reverse complement strand
GCAGTGTATAGCACAAAACTCCTAGTAGCTAATCCTAACCAAGCCAAACGTAACATAACCGAACGTAACACAACTCAAACTGAAATGAGGAGAACAGTATTGCTGTCCTCCACAAAGACATGTAGAATGTACCAGGGCACAGTAGAGCACGGAAACCCGCCGAATAACAGTGTATGGCACGAAAGTCAAAGCTATCCTAGGCAAACATAGAATAACGTA
>NW_017038655.1:0-219 GCF_001483705.2 Eufriesea mexicana | reverse complement strand
ACATTAGTTCCAGTTAGTTTACGTTTGGTTTGGTTTGGGTAGGGTGTATGTGGTCAGGATGGCGTTGACGTTTGTGTTATGCGCTGCTATTCGGTGGATTTCTGCGCTGAACTGCGCTCTAGTATATTCTGCTTCGCTACGGGGAAGCCAGCAGTTGTGCTCTAGAAACGTTAGTTTGAGTTATGTTGCGTCCGGTTATGCTACGTTTGGGTACGTTAG
>NW_017038654.1:0-219 GCF_001483705.2 Eufriesea mexicana | reverse complement strand
CACGCTGCATCCAGATCTATCCTTGCTTCGAGGAACCAACCAGCTTATCAATTCTCGAAGCAGGATTGTGACGCAATAGGTTGTCATAGGGCTTATGAAAACCTAGTTGAAGGGTTCGACGATATACTTTTTGATAGTCCATCATCTGCACCACGTACCTCAGAAGACTCAAGCCTCCGCACATTTTTACCGCCAGGGACTAAAATATAATCAAAGTTA
>NW_017038653.1:0-219 GCF_001483705.2 Eufriesea mexicana | reverse complement strand
GGTAAGGAAAGGATATCTTTGTGTTTTGTGCTTTATACTGCCACAAGGAGCGTTCCTGCGTTCCAGTCTGCTCTTGTATGTCCCTCTTCGATTTGTGGAGGCCAGCAAAATTATTCTCGGCCAGTTACATGGAGTAAGGCTACTTTTACTTAGACCAAGTTTGTTCAGGCTAGGCTAGGATAACCTTGACCTTTGTGTTTTACGCACCAGTGCGGTGGA
>NW_017038652.1:0-219 GCF_001483705.2 Eufriesea mexicana | reverse complement strand
CGTAACTTAACTGAACCTATCGTGCCTAGACCGCTATTGCTGAAATCCCCAGAACAAAGCAGAATACACTAGTGCACAGGAGAGCGCAGAAGTCCGTCGCAAGGAAGTGCAAGGCACAAACGCCAGAGACATCCTAACCCAGCCAAGACATACGTAACATATCTAAACGTAACGTTCCGAGAATAATACTCCAGACCCCCCAAAGACGAGCAGCGCATA
>NW_017038651.1:0-219 GCF_001483705.2 Eufriesea mexicana | reverse complement strand
CTACCTTCCGGTGGATTTCTGTGCTCTAGTGTGCTATAATATACCTTGCTTCTCTCTGTGGAGTCCAGCATCGGTGGTTTCCGCGAGTTAGTTTGAGACAGATAACGCTTGGCTATGTTTCGTTTGGTCAAGCTAGGAGAGGATAGCTTAGGCTTCAGGGCTGTACACTGCCGTTCGGTTGATTTCTGCGTTCTACTGCGCTCTAACGTGCTATGATTT
>NW_017038650.1:0-219 GCF_001483705.2 Eufriesea mexicana | reverse complement strand
CCTCCATACGCCCATCCATCCATACGTTCACCCAACCATACATCCACCGATCCATATAGCCATGTATATATATACATCCACACATCCATACATGCATCCATACATCCATGTATCCGTACATCCATACATCCATCCTACCATACATCCATCGATCCTTACATCCATCCATCCATACATCAACCCAACAATCCATCCACCCATCCAGACATTCATACATAC
>NW_017038649.1:0-219 GCF_001483705.2 Eufriesea mexicana | reverse complement strand
AGAGAATAGGGCTATTCAAGATCTGTAATCTGTTATAGCTTGGTGATTACATCGCCTAACGCCATCAATCCAATGGCAAGGACAGATATCTACATGCCAGAGGATAGGTCTGTTCAAAATATATTATCTGTTATAGCTTGGTGGATAAGACGCCATACGCCTTCAATCCAATGAGAAGTACAGACTTCTACTTGCCAGAAAATAGGTATATTCAAAATC
>NW_017038648.1:0-219 GCF_001483705.2 Eufriesea mexicana | reverse complement strand
CCCAAGAGAAAAGCAGGGCAGACCAGTGCACAGTAGAGCGAAGAAATCTACCAACTAGCAGTGTAAAGAACAAAAGATATAACTACCCTAACCAAACTTATCCCAACACAACATAACCAACGCAACACGGTACAACTTAATGTGCTGCGACCGGTATTGCAGGCCTTCCCAGAGCGAAGCTGAAAATGTAGCAGCACTGTAGGGCGCAGGATTCCACCT
>NW_017038647.1:0-219 GCF_001483705.2 Eufriesea mexicana | reverse complement strand
ATAATAGTGGTCTCGGCACGACAGGTTGAGACAGGCTGCGTTCGGTTTGATTACGTTTGGTTTGGTCAAGAATGGATAGCTTTTACCTTTGTGCTATACACTGCTATTTGGTCGATGTCTGTGCGCTGCGTTACTCTTCTGGCATCAGCATGTCTGTGTGGAGGCCCGCAACGATGGTCGTGGCAGGTTTGTTTCAAATATGTGACGTTCGGTTTGGTT
>NW_017038646.1:0-219 GCF_001483705.2 Eufriesea mexicana | reverse complement strand
CGGTTACGCCAGGTCATGTTTGGTTAGGCTAGGTTAGATCAGGTTAGGTAAGGTTAGTCTCGGCCTGGTCAGGTCACGTCAGTTTATGTTAGGTTAGGTTAGGTTACGTTAGGATACGTTAGGATAAGTTCGGATAGGTTAGGTTAGGTCGGGTTGAGTTGGGTTCGGTTAGGTTCGGTCGGGTTAGGATAGGTTAGGTTAGGACAGGTGAGGTCAAGT
>NW_017038645.1:0-219 GCF_001483705.2 Eufriesea mexicana | reverse complement strand
CTATAGAATCAGGCTGGAAAGTTCAATTTTATTGACATTTTCGACTAATATTGTGGTGAGCTATTTTTGCTTTCATAAATAAGGAGGAAGAATTCAATTGGCGTGCAATAGCCATTGCAGTCCTGTAGAATATGGATGTAAAATTCAATTTTGTTCACTTTTTTGTCTAATATCGTGGTGAGCTAACTTTATTGCGTAAATAAGGAGGGTAGATTCTAC
>NW_017038644.1:0-219 GCF_001483705.2 Eufriesea mexicana | reverse complement strand
ATTTATGCAACAAAATTAGCTCACCACGATATTAGTCGAAAATGTCAATAAAATTGAATTCTCTAGTCAGATTATATAGCACTGCAATGGCAATGGCATGCCAAAAGTATCTTTCCCCCCTATCTATGCAACAAAATTAGCTCACCACGATATTAATCGAAAATGTTAACGAAATTAAATTTTCCAGTCAGATTCTATAGCATTGCAATGGCTATAGCG
>NW_017038643.1:0-219 GCF_001483705.2 Eufriesea mexicana | reverse complement strand
GATGTCCGCGCTCCTCATTGCTCTACCATACCCGGTACGACTCCGGGAAGGCGAGCAATAGAGGCCTCGGCACGTTAGGTTGCGTTATGTTACGTTTGGTTAGATTAGGCTTGGATAAGTATGGTTAGGATAACTATGACTTTCGTGCTATACACAGTTTCTCGGCGGATTTCTGTGATCTACTGTACTCTACTACATTCTGCTTGGCTCTGCCGATGC
>NW_017038642.1:0-219 GCF_001483705.2 Eufriesea mexicana | reverse complement strand
ACATCCATACATACATCCATACAACAACCATACATACATCCATACAAGCATACATTCATGCATCCATACATCAGTACATCAATACATCAATCCATCCATATATCCTGCTAACTACACATACATCCACCCATACATACATCCATCCACATACCCATACATCCATACATACATACATGCATATACCCATACATTCTTACGTCCATACATTCATACATAGAT
>NW_017038641.1:0-219 GCF_001483705.2 Eufriesea mexicana | reverse complement strand
TTCTCCTGGCGTAATATAGTCACTGCAATCCTGTAGAATCTGGCTGGAGAATTCAATTGTATTCACATTTTCGACTAATATTGTTGTCAGCTAACTTTCTCGCATAAGTAAGGAAGAAATATCCTATTTCCGTGCTATAGCCATTGCAATGCTATGGAACCTGCCTGGAAAATACAATTTCAATGACATTTTCGACTTATATCGCGGTGAGCTAGCTTT
>NW_017038640.1:0-219 GCF_001483705.2 Eufriesea mexicana | reverse complement strand
AGCATACTGCTGTCATCTTCCATTATTTTAGACTTGACACGACTTAGATCTAGACTCGTGATGTGCTTAAACGAAACTCGTGGAATTCTGAGTATTGTACGCGAGCCTTTCGTTTTATTTAACTCTTTAGATACCGAGGATCATTGGGAAAATCGCGTGGAAAAGTGTCGAGCATAGTACTATCATTTTCAAATATTTTAGACTTGACACGACTTAGAC
>NW_017038639.1:0-219 GCF_001483705.2 Eufriesea mexicana | reverse complement strand
ATATACATCCATACATCCATACATCCGTACATCCGTCAATCCGTATATCAATCCAGCCGTACACCCAACCATCCATACAACCATTCATCTATACATACATCCATCCATACATCCAACTTCCCATACAAACATCCATCCATACATCCACCCATCCAAACATCCATCGAACCATACATCCACCCATCCATTCAAGCTCCCATCCGTACATCCATCGATCCA
>NW_017038638.1:0-219 GCF_001483705.2 Eufriesea mexicana | reverse complement strand
CCATACATTCATTCATCCATACATGCATACATACATGCATTCTTACATCCATACATTCATACAACCATCCATCCATACATACATCCGTCCATCCATACCTCAATCCGTCCATACATACGTTCATCCAAACATTCATCCACCCATCCACCCATCCATCCATGCACCCATAGAGACATACGTACATACACCCATATATACATCCATGCATACATCCATTCA
>NW_017038637.1:0-219 GCF_001483705.2 Eufriesea mexicana | reverse complement strand
CAAAGAAAAGGGTCAAAATGGCGGACGGTTCGATGGGTAAATTAGGGTTGCTGGTTGTATCGTGACAAGCAGAATTCATTGCAAGTTCGGTCACCGAATTTGGGATTATTATTTTTCAGAGAGAGATCGGGAAGTTGGACGTTGATGTTGAGGGTACAGGGTCGTATCGATCGCGTCGCCTGGGGGTTCGAGTATCGTGAAGTATTATGGAGAAACTTT
>NW_017038636.1:0-219 GCF_001483705.2 Eufriesea mexicana | reverse complement strand
GAGGTCGCGTAGAATTTTAACTCCACTCGATGAGATCGCGTAGAATTTCGAACAGTTCGGTAAAGTTGCGTAGAATTTCGAACAACTCAATGAGGTCGCGTAGGATTTTTAACTCGGTGAGGTCGCGTAGAATTTTAACTCCACTCGATGAGATCACGTAGAATCTTTACCTCCACTCAGTGAGATCTGTCTCTGCAAAACAGGAATTAGCTTCAGAGG
>NW_017038635.1:0-219 GCF_001483705.2 Eufriesea mexicana | reverse complement strand
CAAACGTAACATAACCAAACGTTACACATATCAACCTAACGTGGCGATACCACTATTGCCGGCATTTCCAGAGCCAAGCAGAACATGCTAAGGCACAACAGAGCGCAAAAATCTACCGAAAGACAGTGTATACCGCGAAAGTCAAAGCTATCCAAGCCCAACCCAAAATAACATGTCCTAACAAAACGTAGCCTAGCATAAGCTAACGTGCCGATACCA
>NW_017038634.1:0-219 GCF_001483705.2 Eufriesea mexicana | reverse complement strand
TGACATTTTCGACTAATATCGTGGTGATCAAACTTTTCTGCGTAAATAAGCTGGAAAGATTCTTTTGGCTGGATAGATATCGATTTGCAATAGAATCTGAATGACAGGTTCAATTTTATTGACATTTTCGTCTAATATCGCGGTGAGCAAACCTTCCTGCGTAAATAAGGAGGAAAGATTCTATTGGGTTGCTATAGCCAAAGCATTGCAATAGAATCT
>NW_017038633.1:0-219 GCF_001483705.2 Eufriesea mexicana | reverse complement strand
TTGGTTACCCATGCCTCTGTGCTTTACAATGCAACGCCGCGTATTCCTGTGATCTACTCTACTTTAGCATATTCTACTTGGCTCTGCGGTGTCAGCAATTGTGGTCGGGCTGTCAGGCGGGGTAAGGTTACGTTTGGTTATGTGACGAATTGGTAGCTTAGGAAAGGATAGCTTTGACTTTTGTGCTACACACTGAAGTTCGGTGAATGACAGAGCTCT
>NW_017038632.1:0-219 GCF_001483705.2 Eufriesea mexicana | reverse complement strand
TCTGCGCTCTACTGTGCTGTAGTAGGTTCTGCTTGGCACAGGGGATGCCAGAGGCATTGGTCTGTGCTCGTTATGTTTAGTTAGTTCACGTTTTGTTAGTTTAGGTTACGACATATTTGACTTTTGGGTTACAAGCTCCTATTCGGCGGCTATATTCGCTCTAGTGTGCTATAGTTTATTCGGCTTGGCTCTGTGGATTCTAGCAATAGTGGTCTCGGC
>NW_017038631.1:0-219 GCF_001483705.2 Eufriesea mexicana | reverse complement strand
GGTAAGTAGATGGCTGTACTTGCCATTGGATTGAAGGCGTTATGCGATCTATTCACCAACCTAAAACAGATTATAGATTTTGAATAGACCTATTCTCTGTCAAGGAGAAAGCGGTACTTGCCATTGGGCTGAAGGCGTTCGGCGATATATTCTCCAAGCTGTATCAGGTTATAGATTTTATTAGTCCCATTCCCTGGCAACTAGATGGCTGTACTTGCT
>NW_017038630.1:0-219 GCF_001483705.2 Eufriesea mexicana | reverse complement strand
ATAAGCACACATAGCATAACACAACCTAACGTGCCGAGACTGTTATTGCTGCCCTCCGGGGAGCCAAGCAGGTCATACTAGAGCACAGTAGAGCCCAGAAGTCCACCGAACGGCAGCGTAAAACACAAAAGTCAAAGGGAACCTAACCAAACGTAACATAACGTAACCTAGCCAAACGTAACCTAGCCAAACGTAACCCAGCACAGCCTAACGTGTCTG
>NW_017038629.1:0-219 GCF_001483705.2 Eufriesea mexicana | reverse complement strand
CAAGCAGATGGCTGTTCTTGCTATTGGATTGAAGGCGTTAGGCGTTCTATTCACCGAGATATAACAGGATATATATTTTCAATAGACCTATTCTCTGGCAAGTAAATGGCTGTAATTGCCATTGTTTGAAGGCGCTATGCGTCCTATTCAGCAAGATATAACGGATTATATATTTTGAATAGACCTATTCTCCGGCAAGTAGATGACTGTACTTGCCAT
>NW_017038628.1:0-219 GCF_001483705.2 Eufriesea mexicana | reverse complement strand
TCCCAACCTAGCCATTCATAACATAACCAAATGCAGTGTAACTGAACCTAACGTGCCGAGACCCCTATAACTGACCTCCCCAGTGTCGAGCAGATTATACTGGAGAAGGGTAGATCGCAGAAAGCACCCAGATGGCAGTGTATAGCACAAAAGTCGAAGATATCCTAAGCTAACCTGGCATAACCAAACCTAACCTAACGTAGACTAACAAACTTAACG
>NW_017038627.1:0-219 GCF_001483705.2 Eufriesea mexicana | reverse complement strand
GTTAATTCAGGGTTACTGCGACTTTTCTGCAATATACTGCGCTTCCATCGACATCTGCGCTATGATCTCTTCTATTATGCTCCGCTGGGTACTGTGGAGGCCAGCAATAATGGTCGCAGCACGCTAGCTTGAGGAAGGCTGCGTTCGGCTATGTTCAATTTGGATGTGTTAGGTTAGGGTACCTTTGGCTTTTGTGCCATACACTGCGGTCCTATGGAT
>NW_017038626.1:0-219 GCF_001483705.2 Eufriesea mexicana | reverse complement strand
TTACCCAACCTATGCGAACCGAACGTAACCAAGCCCAATCTATCATGTCACGCCCACTATTCCAGGACACCCCACGGTCGAGCAGAGCATAGTAGGGTGCAGAAATCTACTGAATATCAGTGCGTTCCATGAAAGTCAAGGCTATCAGAAACTATTCCAAACAAACATGGTCTAACCAAACGTAATCTGGCTCAACCTAACGTGACGAGACTACTATTG
>NW_017038625.1:0-219 GCF_001483705.2 Eufriesea mexicana | reverse complement strand
ACCTTAGCCTGACCAGACTAACCGAGCCTAGCATGACACAATGTAACGTGCCGAGGCTACTATTGCTGACCTTCCCAGAGCCATGCTGAAGGCGTTAGAGCACACTGTGGCGCAGGACTCCGCCTAACATCAGACAATAGCACTAAAGTCAAAGCAATCTTCTCCTGACCTAACCGATGGTAACATAACCAAACGTAACCTAACTCTACCTAACGTGCC
>NW_017038624.1:0-219 GCF_001483705.2 Eufriesea mexicana | reverse complement strand
CAATAAAATTGAACTTTCCAGCCAGATTCTGCAGCATTGCAATGGCAATAGCACGCCAATAGGCTCATTCCTCCTTATTTATGTAAGAAAGCTTACTCACCACGATATTATTCGAAAATGTCAATAAAATTGAACATTCCGGCCAGATTCTACAATATTGCAATGGCTATAGCACGCCAAAAGGATCTTTCCTCCATACTTATCCAAGGAAGCTAGCTC
>NW_017038623.1:0-219 GCF_001483705.2 Eufriesea mexicana | reverse complement strand
TTGACTGGAAAATTTAATTTTATTGACATTTTCGACTGATACCGTGGTGAGCTAATTTTGTTGTGTAAATAAGGAGGAAAGATTCTATTGGCATGCTATAGCCACTGCAATGCTATACATTCAGAATGAAAAATTCAATTTTATTAACATTTTCGGCTAATAACGTGGTGAGCTAGTTCTGTTGCATAAATAAGGAGGAAAGATTTTATTGGCATGCTG
>NW_017038622.1:0-219 GCF_001483705.2 Eufriesea mexicana | reverse complement strand
CTACTTATTTCTTCCATTTCTTCGATTACTACAACCTGACAGTTGACCAGTCAGGCTAGGGTTACTAAAAACTGATCAAACGTTGATCATACTTGATGTTTGGAATCTTCATCCTCAGCAAGTCTAATGCACAAAGACAATTCTCAGCCTTCTAATCCACTTAAAATGTATATAAACAGGTCTTTGGGGTCTAGATCCTGAGGTGAGTCCTTCTCTGTT
>NW_017038621.1:0-219 GCF_001483705.2 Eufriesea mexicana | reverse complement strand
GATTCTATTGGCGTGCTATTGCCATTGCAATGATATAGAATCTTGCGGGAAAATTCAATTTTACTGACATATTCTGCTAATACCGTGGTGAGCTAACTTTCTTGCATAAATACGGAGGAAATATTATATTTTCAAGCTGTAACCATTGCAATGCTAAAGAATCTTGCTGGAAAACTCAATTTTATTGACATTTTCGACTAATAGCGTGGTGAGCCAACT
>NW_017038620.1:0-219 GCF_001483705.2 Eufriesea mexicana | reverse complement strand
GCATAAATAAGGAGGAAATATGCTATTGGCGCGATATAGCCATTGCAATGCTACAGTATCTGCCTCGAAATTTTAGATTTATTTACATTTTCTACAAATATTGTGGTGAAGTAACTTTCATGCATAAATAAGGAGGAAATATTCTATTGGCGCGCCATAGCCATTGCAATGCTGAAGAATATGGCCGGAACATTCAATCTTACTGACATTTTCGACCAA
>NW_017038619.1:0-219 GCF_001483705.2 Eufriesea mexicana | reverse complement strand
ATGTATGGATGGGTGGATGTGCTGATGGATGTATGAAGGGATGCATGTATGTATGTATGTATGCATGTATGTATGGATGTACGTATGTTCGAATGTATGGATGTATGTACGGCTGTTTGTATGGATGTATGTATGGGGGCATGAATGGAATTATGCATGGATGTATGTAGGGATGGACCTATGGATGGTTGTATGGATATATTCATGGATGTGCGAAGG
>NW_017038618.1:0-219 GCF_001483705.2 Eufriesea mexicana | reverse complement strand
CAAGCTGAAGATATTAGAGCACTGCCGGGCGTAGGAATCCACCTTATAGCAGACTATAGAACTAAAGTCAAAGCTACCCTCTCCAAACCTGGCCAATCGTAACATAAGCATACGTAAACGAACTAAAACTAACGCGCCGAGACCACTACTGCTGGTCTCCCCAGAGTCAAGCACAGCACAATAGTGGAATGTGGAACGCAGTAATCCATATAACCGCTG
>NW_017038617.1:0-219 GCF_001483705.2 Eufriesea mexicana | reverse complement strand
GGCTTGGCTATGGTAGGCTATGTGTGGTTAGGATGGCATTTACACTTGTGCTATACACTGCTGTTCGGTCGATCTCTGCTCTGAACTGTGCTCTAGTATATTTTGCTTGGCTTTGGGAAGGCCAGCAGTAGTGCACTCGGCACGTTAGTCTGAGATACGTTGCGTGTGGTTATGCTGCGTTTGGTTATGTTAGGATAGGATAGCTTAGACCTTTATGCT
>NW_017038616.1:0-219 GCF_001483705.2 Eufriesea mexicana | reverse complement strand
CTACTTGCCAGAGAAGAAGTCTATTCAAAATCTCTAAGCTGTCATTTCTTGGTGATTATATGGTCTAACGCCTTCAATCCAATCTCAAGTAATGCCATCTACTTGCCTGGGAAAAGGTATATTCAAAATCTATAACATGTTATAGCATGGTGAATCGATCGCCTAACGCCTTCATTCCAATGGCAAGAACAGACATTTACTTGCCAGAAAATAGGTCTA
>NW_017038615.1:0-219 GCF_001483705.2 Eufriesea mexicana | reverse complement strand
AGGTTAGGTTTCGTAATGTTAGGTTAGGAAAAGTTTTGGTAGTTTGGGCTTGGATATGTTTGGCTTGCTAAAGCTTGGGTAGGTTTGGCTAGGACAGGTTTTACAAAGTTAGGAGAGGTTAGGTTAGGTTAGGTTAGGTTAGGTTAGGTCACATTCGGTCAGGTCAGGTCAGGTCAAGTCAGGTCAGGTCGGGCCAGGATATGTCAGGTCAAGTCAGGC
>NW_017038614.1:0-219 GCF_001483705.2 Eufriesea mexicana | reverse complement strand
CTATCAATACGTGTTCAAATTGTCCACAACGAAGGAAGAGCTTTATTAGCGATAATCGTAAAAACCGGAATCTTTTGAATTTTCTATTAGTAAGTTAAGGCACATATACACTTATGTAGAGTTACAATTCTTTCAGATGTTATGTTTTTTCGACTGATTCGGTTATTATTGGGATTATGGGTTCGAATTGTAAAATAATTACTATATATATATGTAGGA
>NW_017038613.1:0-219 GCF_001483705.2 Eufriesea mexicana | reverse complement strand
GGTTGCTCACCACGATATTAATCGAAAATGATAATAAAATCGAATTTTTCGGGCAAATTCTATACAACTGCAGTGGCTATAGCATGTCAATAGAATCCTTCCTCATTATTTCGGCAAATGGGTTTGCTCACAACGATATTAGTCGAAAATGTCAACAAAATTATATTTTCCAGCCAGATTTTACAGCATTTCAATGGCTATAGCACGCCAGTAGAATCT
>NW_017038612.1:0-219 GCF_001483705.2 Eufriesea mexicana | reverse complement strand
CAGATATCCACCTAATAGCAGACTATAGCACCAAACACAAAGCGATCCCCTCCTAACCTAACATATCGTAACCAAACCTAACCTAACCTAATCGAACGTGACGTGCCGCGACCACTATTTCTGGCCTGCGCATAGCAAAGCGGGACTCATTAGTTAAGAGTAGAACGCAGAAATCCATATAATAGCAGTGTATAACAGAAAAGTCAAGGCTACCCAAGC
>NW_017038611.1:0-219 GCF_001483705.2 Eufriesea mexicana | reverse complement strand
ACGTTTGCGTAAGACAATTTTAGTTACGTTAGGATAGATTAGCTTAGACTTTGTGCAATTCACTTCCATTCGGTTGATTCCTCCGCTCTACATTGCCCTCATATACTCTGCTCGACTCTGGGGTGGTCATAAATATTGGCCTCTTCACAATGTGTGGTGTTGCTCTACGTTTCGATATGTTAGGTAAGGTCAGGTTATGTCAGGGTATGTTTGACTTCT
>NW_017038610.1:0-219 GCF_001483705.2 Eufriesea mexicana | reverse complement strand
CAGGTGACGTTCGGCTACGTTATGTTTAGTGAGGTTGGGAAGGATGGCTTTCACTTTTGTGCTGTACATTGTAATTCGATTCGAACTAACCTAACCTGACCCAAACTAACCAAATGTACACTGACTGAACATAAAGTGCGGCGATGGCTATTCCCGGCCGTCCCAGCATCGAGCAAAGTACATTAGGGCAGAATAGAGCGCGGAAATCCACCGAATAAC
>NW_017038609.1:0-219 GCF_001483705.2 Eufriesea mexicana | reverse complement strand
GTTGGGGACAAAAAGTCGATTAATCGGCTACTGGTCGGTAAAGTGTGCTTAGTTGAAGGCAACGACCTCCTCCCCAAGGAGGAGAAAGCTCCCTCCACCCATAGCTCAGGGGTAGAAAAGACTCCTTCCAGGTTAGGCTCTCCTCCGAAGGGTCACCCTCGCGGGGACCCTTCCTGATGCGTCACCCTCGGTTTACAACGGGGAAAGCCAGAGATGCGC
>NW_017038608.1:0-219 GCF_001483705.2 Eufriesea mexicana | reverse complement strand
TGTCAATAAAATTGAACTTTCCAACCAGATTCTACTGCATTGCAACGGCTATAGCACTCCAGAGGGATCTTCCCTACCTATTTATGCTAGAAAGTAAACTCACCACGATATTAGTCGGAAATGACAATGAAATTGAAATTTCGGGCCTGATTCTAGAGCATTGCAATGGCTATAGCACACCAAAGGTACCTTTCCTCCATACTTATGCCAGGAAGCTAG
>NW_017038607.1:0-219 GCF_001483705.2 Eufriesea mexicana | reverse complement strand
CACAAATTGTGAAAAGTCACTCCACGACATATTTCTTATCAACGCAACACAACAGTCACTGCTGTCAATAATTATCACGCAACAACAAATTATCAGAAATATTCCTTCAAACACTAATTCGATATTACCGAAAAAAAAATTGTTTTAAATAAAAAAGAAAACGAAAAAACTGCAAATTGGTAACTCACGTTCATCCCAAAACTTCGCACGAGATTCTCA
>NW_017038606.1:0-219 GCF_001483705.2 Eufriesea mexicana | reverse complement strand
GGTTAGTTTAGGTTAGGTTAGGTCGTGTTAGGTTAGGATGGGTTAGGTCAGGTCGGGTTTCGTAAGGTAGGCATTGGTCAGATTGTGCCGGGTTAGGTTAGGTTAGGTTACGATCGGTTGGGTTAGGTTGGATTGGGTTCGGTTGGGTTAGGTTACGTTAGGTTAGGTTAGGTGAGGTCAGGTTTCGTTGTGTTAGGTTAGGTAAGGTAAGGTTAGGTT
>NW_017038605.1:0-219 GCF_001483705.2 Eufriesea mexicana | reverse complement strand
AGCCAGTTTCTATACCACTGCAACGGGTATAGAGCGCAAATAGAATCTTTCCTCCTTGTTTATTCAATAAAGCTATCTCACCACAATATTAGTAGAAAATGTCAATATAACTGTATTTTGCATCCAGATTATATGTCATTGCAGTGGCTATAGCAAGCCAATAGAATCTTTCCTCCTTATTTATGCAAGAAAGAAAGCTCACCACGATATTCGATGAAA
>NW_017038604.1:0-219 GCF_001483705.2 Eufriesea mexicana | reverse complement strand
CTACCATATCCTAACCAAACTAATTGTAACGAAACCGAACGCGAACCAATTAATCCTAACGTGCCGAAACCTCAACTGCTGGTCGCCCCAGAGGCAACCAGAACAAACTGGAGCACAGTAGAGCGCAGAAGACCACAGAAAAACATTTTATACGAAGAAAGTCAATGCAATCCGGACATAACACACTCTAACATGACCTCACCAAACAAGCCTAACTAA
>NW_017038603.1:0-219 GCF_001483705.2 Eufriesea mexicana | reverse complement strand
TATGGATGGGTGCTAGTATGTATGGATGGATGTATGGTACGATGGATGTGTGGATGGGTGGATATATGGATGGATGGATGTATGGAAAGGTGGATGTATGGGTGTATGTTCGGTTTGATGGATGTATGGATCGATGGATGTATGGATGTGTGGTTTTATGGATGGGTGCATGTATGGAACGATGTGTGCATGAACGGATGTATTTATGGATGGATGGCC
>NW_017038602.1:0-219 GCF_001483705.2 Eufriesea mexicana | reverse complement strand
AACCTAAATTAAACTCCTCGAAGCTCAGAATGATATTAAATAAAGAATGTTAAAAAGAAGTAACTTCGAAAACTGTGCGAAGGGTATTAAAAACTGCTGGATATTCTGCGTGTGTTCCGAGAAGAAAATCATACATATCGAGAAGAAATCGAAATATGAGGGTTGAATTTGGTAAAAAATTTATAACGAAGGATTCAACATTTTGGAGCAACATACCTT
>NW_017038601.1:0-219 GCF_001483705.2 Eufriesea mexicana | reverse complement strand
TTGCTCGCAACGTATATTTATAATAAAAGTGAAAAAATTAATAAATTATTTCTTACTACTTAAACAAACGGCGTATTTGTGTTAGAATATTTTCGGAACTTACAAAAAGTTAATAAATTAATAAATTTGTTCTTAATAAGAAATTAAAATCGTTGTTAACAAATAGTTTGCAACGTATAATAACGATAAAAGTCAAAAAAGTTAATAAATTATTAGTTA
>NW_017038600.1:0-219 GCF_001483705.2 Eufriesea mexicana | reverse complement strand
AATGTCAATAAAATTGAACTTTCCAGCCCGATTCTGCAGCATTGCAATGTCTATAGCAGGCCAGAAGTATTTTCCCTCCTTACTTATGCAAGGCAGCTAGCTCACCAAGATATTAGTCGAATATGTCAATAAAATTGTTTTTCCCACCAGATTATTTCGCATTGCAATGGTTATAGCTTGCCAATATAATCTTTCCTCCCTGTTTATGCAAGAAAGTTA
>NW_017038599.1:0-219 GCF_001483705.2 Eufriesea mexicana | reverse complement strand
GAGTAGTGCGCAGAAGGCCAAAGAATGGCAGCGTATAGCACAAAAGTCAAAGCCATCCTGTACAAACATATCCAATAGTTACATACACAGATGTAACATAACACAACCTAAGGAGACGTGTCCGCTATTTCTGGCCCTCCCAGAGTCGAGCGGAGCATATTAAAGGTGAGTAGAGCGCAGAAGGCCAAAGAATGGCATTGTATAGCAGAAAAGTCAAGG
>NW_017038598.1:0-219 GCF_001483705.2 Eufriesea mexicana | reverse complement strand
GAAATGCAACGCGACGAGCCACGACCGCTAATGCTGACACAATGAGAGCTAAGCAGAGTAAAGTAGAGCAACGTAAAACGCTGAAATTGTCCGAATAGCGGTGAATAACGCAAAGGTTAAAGCTACCATAGCCAAACATAACCAAGCCTGACCAAGCCAAACGTAACGTAACTGAACCTAACGTGACGAGAGCAGTACTCCTGGAGTCCACAGAGGCAA
>NW_017038597.1:0-219 GCF_001483705.2 Eufriesea mexicana | reverse complement strand
TGAATCTGCCAGGCACATTCTATATCACTGCAATGGTTATAGCACGCCAAAAGTATATTTCCTCCGTATTTACGCAAGAAAGGCTGCGCACCACAATATCATACGAAGATGTCAATAATATTGACTTTCCAGGCAGATTCTAAGGTATTGAAATGGCTATAGCTTGCCAATATAATCTTTCCTCCTTGCTTATGCAAGAAAGCTAGCTCACCACAATAT
>NW_017038596.1:0-219 GCF_001483705.2 Eufriesea mexicana | reverse complement strand
CTCGACTCTCGGTAGGCCAGCAGTGTTAGCCGCGGCACGTTAGCTTGAGCTAAAGTACGTAAATTTACGCAAGGTTCTGTTGCGTTAGGTTAGGGTTGCTTCGACTTTTGTGATACACACTGATATTCTATAGATTCCTGAGATATACTGCGAGCCACCAAAATCTGCTTAGGTATGGGCACGCCAGAAACTGTGGTCGCGGCAGGTTATGTTGATTTA
>NW_017038595.1:0-219 GCF_001483705.2 Eufriesea mexicana | reverse complement strand
TACTCCATGCTTTTCAAGGAGCCGCCCAAACGCTTTCATGGGCTCCGTACCCTCATTCGTCTCGTCAAAGCCGATGCCGCTGTTTATTATTTGATAAAGTTCCTCGCTATTCGTCACCCTACAATATTTTCCCAATAATTGGAAAGAAGCAAATGTTATTGCTCTAACGAAAAAAGAGAATTATGGTTCCTTCCTTTCAAATTTAAACCCTATTAGTCT
>NW_017038594.1:0-219 GCF_001483705.2 Eufriesea mexicana | reverse complement strand
TAACACAGTCCTTATCACAAAGAATCTGGGAGAAGTTCTTCCAACTGTGTACTACAGCATCAGGGTTCATGGCAATTATCGTAGGCGTAAAACTTCTGAAAACCATAACGAACACTATATTAAACGGGGTAGCTCTCTATATGGCATATGGATGGAGCCTGCATCTCCTCACTGCCGTATGGACCAACTTGGTTAACCTTCTCTTCCAGAAAGACTACC
>NW_017038593.1:0-219 GCF_001483705.2 Eufriesea mexicana | reverse complement strand
CATTCGTCCATACATCTGTACCTCCTCACATTCGTTCATACATACATCCATACATCCAAACATCCATGCATGCAAACATCTCTACATCAATACATCCATCCATCCACATGACCATCCATGAACACATACATCCAACCATACATCCATGCACTCATTCGTTCATCTATGTATCCCCTCAACCACCCGTACAAACATCCATCCACCCTTCTGTACATCCAG
>NW_017038592.1:0-219 GCF_001483705.2 Eufriesea mexicana | reverse complement strand
GTATGTTCGCTTAATTTTTCTGTGGTTCACCATGGAGTGCTGATATCATAGTGAAACGCATTTTGTATGGGCAAGCAAAGGAGATTATGTATATACGGTCCGTTGTCCTACACCTTCGGAACGAAGAAAAGCAAGTAACGAACGCTACATTATTTTTCCCCTTATAGCGACGAAAGTTTAGAGACCCACTTGACTCGTATTGGATTTACCAGTGTCGAA
>NW_017038591.1:0-219 GCF_001483705.2 Eufriesea mexicana | reverse complement strand
CATTTTCTACAAATATCTTGGTGATCTAACTTCCTTCCCTAAGTAAGGAGGAAAGATCCTTCTAGAGTGCTATAGCCATTGCAATGCATTAGAATCTGGCTGGAAAACACAATTTTATTTTCATTTTCGAATAATATCGTGGTGAGCCAGATTCCATTGCATAAGTATGGAGGAAAGATCCGTTCGGAGTGCTATAGCCATTGCAATGCTGCAGAATCT
>NW_017038590.1:0-219 GCF_001483705.2 Eufriesea mexicana | reverse complement strand
TCTTGGTGAGTTACGAGGAGTATGGAGAAGAATTTTAAGAAAAATTAATCCGTTCGTTCTCGAACATTCCACGGTACATATTACCCAAGCAGGAACGCGAGCCAAGACATTGCTTTAATTCGCGTTGAAATCGCGATTTGCTCGGAAGAATTGCGCGAATTTCTAATTGGATCACGGTTTATTAAGAATATCGTGCTGACTAGATCTAGGCAACAGCAG
>NW_017038589.1:0-219 GCF_001483705.2 Eufriesea mexicana | reverse complement strand
CATACATCCATACATTCATACATACGTACATCCGTCCATCCACATCGCAATCCATCCATACATCCATCCACACACACATCCAATCATCCATACATACATCCATCCACACATGCAACTTTCCATAATTCCATCCATCCATACATCCACCGACCATAAATCCATCCATCCGTACTAGCACGCATTCATACATCCATCGATCCATGCATCTATCCATCCATA
>NW_017038588.1:0-219 GCF_001483705.2 Eufriesea mexicana | reverse complement strand
GAGGCCAGCAATACTGGTAGCAGCACGATAGGTTTAGTTAGATTACGTTTCGTTTGGTTAGGTTTCGTTGGGTTCGGTTAGGATGGCTTTGACTTATGTGCTCAACAATGATATTCTTTGGACCCGTGTGCTCTACTGTGCTCTAGTGTATTCTGTTTGTCCCTGGGGAAGTCAGCTGTGATGGTCTCGACACGTTGGGCAGACTTATGTTGCGCATGG
>NW_017038587.1:0-219 GCF_001483705.2 Eufriesea mexicana | reverse complement strand
TTGTTTGATAGTGTATACGGTTTCTTTAGGCGAGTGATTAAACATGTTTAAGGGGGGCTGCTTCGTTGATATTGGCTTTTGCGCTCCCACATTGCTGCTGTAGAGGGATGCCTTTTTTTCTTATTGTTGCAGAGTGGAGGTCCATTTCGGTTACACTGCTATTTCTCTTCAGGAGTCGACTATCGAGGGAAGAGGAGTCTTCGTCTCCTTTTCCTTGAA
>NW_017038586.1:0-219 GCF_001483705.2 Eufriesea mexicana | reverse complement strand
CGTGTAACAGAGTCGAGGTACCAGACGGAAAGTTACCGTATATATCGACCAACAACTGTAACGCTGATCTCTTTTTGAGAATAGAGCTGTTCAACCTGGTCCTATAGAGACACCATTCTCTTTGAATGTTCCTTTGTAAAGGTTCGATAACGTCTTCTACGAGTTCACCGATTATTCTCTCGACTTCCTCCGTGAATTGCAATGCGTACAATCCTATTT
>NW_017038585.1:0-219 GCF_001483705.2 Eufriesea mexicana | reverse complement strand
GCCCAAGAGATATGCAGAACATGTTAGAGGAGAGTAGATTGCCGAAATCCGTGTTTAGCAGAGTGTAGTGCTCTAGTCGAAGCTCTCTTAGCCTAGCTCAACCTAACCGAATCTAGCCAAACGTAACATAACGCAACCTAACGTACCACGGCCACAGTTTCTGGTCTCCCCAGATCTGTGCAGAATATAGTAGAGGGGAGATGATCGCAGGAATCGACA
>NW_017038584.1:0-219 GCF_001483705.2 Eufriesea mexicana | reverse complement strand
AAATCTGTTAAATAAAATTATACAGCTAGAAATATTCCAACCTACGTGGTGTTTTAAAATATTTGCTTATGCAATTACTCGGATTATGATTGATCAAAGCATATGTGCCGTTATTCCTTAATTTTTACCTTTTTGGCAATACGAGAGTAAAATAACCTAGGCTTAATTGACTAACGTATATATTTATTTAATGTTAGAGAGAAAAGGAACGCTGACAGA
>NW_017038583.1:0-219 GCF_001483705.2 Eufriesea mexicana | reverse complement strand
CCTAAACCAACATAACCGAACGTAACGTGACGCAATATATGGTGCAGAGACCACAGTTGCTGGACTTGCCAGAGGCATGCTGAAAGCATTAGAGCATTGTAGAGCGCATTAATTCTCCTAGCGTTTGACTACGGCACTAAAGTCAAAGACATCCTGTCCTATCCAAACCAACCTGAAAATAAGCAAACGAAACCTCCCCAGAGCCAAGCAGAGCATGTT
>NW_017038582.1:0-219 GCF_001483705.2 Eufriesea mexicana | reverse complement strand
CAGATGCTACAGCATTGCAATGGCTATAGCACGCCAATAGTATCTTTCCTCATTATTTATACAATAAAGTTTGCTCACGACGATATTAGTCGAGAATGTCAATAAAATTGAATTTTCCATCCACATACTATAGGATTGCAATGGCCACAGCTGGCTAATATAATCTTTCCTCCGTATTTATGCACGAGAGCAACCACACCACGATATTATTCATGAATG
>NW_017038581.1:0-219 GCF_001483705.2 Eufriesea mexicana | reverse complement strand
ATCTAACTTAACCTAACGGAACGTAGCATGACCAACATAATGTGCCGCGACCACTGCTGCAGGCGGCACCAAAGCCAAGCACAGTATAGTAGAACTCATTAGATTAAAGGAATCCAACACATAATAGCGTATAATACGAAAGTCAACGCCATCATGATCGAAATTAACCTAACCTATTCAAACGAAACATAACCTAACTCAAACTACCGTGGCACGAAA
>NW_017038580.1:0-219 GCF_001483705.2 Eufriesea mexicana | reverse complement strand
GGATTATTATTGGTATAATTTTGGAATTTTATTTGGGCAGCTAACGTGTTAAATGACGACTGAGAGGCGCCCCTCGAGTGCAAAGGGTTAACAATAACCCCCATTTTTGAATACCATAATCTTCATTCTACTATCTAAATCGACACATTGCAAACGCGCCATTGTAATATACCTTCGGCATCCAGTTAACAAACAGAGTTTGCTAAACACTATCACTAG
>NW_017038579.1:0-219 GCF_001483705.2 Eufriesea mexicana | reverse complement strand
CATAACGCAAGCCAACGTGCCGATACCACTATTGCTGGCATCCGCAGGGCCAAGCAGAAAATACTAGAGCTCAGCGGAGCGCAGAAATCTTCCGGTTAGCAGTGTATCGCACAAGATTCAAAGCAACCCTGCCCTAACCTAGGCAAACGTAACGTCACCAGACTTAATATAATCCAACCTAACGTGCCGAGGCCGCCATTGCTGGCCTCCCCAGTGTAA
>NW_017038578.1:0-219 GCF_001483705.2 Eufriesea mexicana | reverse complement strand
ATGACGTGGTGAGCTAACTTTCTTCAATAATAAGGAGGAAAGATTATATTGGCGTGCAATAGTAATTGCAGTGCTATAGAATCTGCCTGGAATATTCAATTTTGATATTTTCGGCTAATATCTTGGTGAGCTTACTTTGTTGCATAAATAATTTGAATGGAATCTATTGGCGTGCAATAGCCATTGCAATTCTATAGAATATGCCTCGAAAATACAATT
>NW_017038577.1:0-219 GCF_001483705.2 Eufriesea mexicana | reverse complement strand
TTCTATTGGCGTGCTATAGCCATTGCAATGATATATAATCTGGGTGGATAATACAAATTTATTGACATTTTCGGACATTATCGTGGTGAGCTGACCTACTTGCATATATAAGGAAGAAAGATTCTATTGGCGAGCTATAGTCATTGCAGTGCTATGGAATCAGGCTGGAAAGTGAAATTTTATTGACATTTTCGTCTGATATCGTGGTGAGCTAGCTAA
>NW_017038576.1:0-219 GCF_001483705.2 Eufriesea mexicana | reverse complement strand
CAATGCTATAGAAACAGGCTGCAAAATTCAATTTTATTGGCATTTTCGTCTAATAACGTGGCGTGCTGACTTTCCTCCATGTTTAGGTGGAAAGATTGTATTGTCGTGCTATAGCCACTGCAATGCTACAAAATCTGGCTGGAAAACTCAATTTTCTTGACATTTTCGACTAATATCGTGTTGAGCTATCTTTCGTGCATACATAAGGAGGAAAGATTC
>NW_017038575.1:0-219 GCF_001483705.2 Eufriesea mexicana | reverse complement strand
TGTTCCTGGCAGTCTCGATTTTATCGACATTTTCAACTAATATCGTGGTGAGCAATCTTTCTTACGTAAATAAGACGGAAAGATTCTATTCGCGTGCTATTTCCATTGCAATACCAAACAATCTGGTTGGAAAAATCAATTTTATTGACATTTTCCACTAATATGGTGGTGAGCTATCTTTCTTCCATATATCAGGAGGAAAGATTCTGTTGGCATGCT
>NW_017038574.1:0-219 GCF_001483705.2 Eufriesea mexicana | reverse complement strand
TCTGGCCGGTGCGTGTCATCTACTGTCCTCTATGGTATTCCGCTTGTCTCCGCTGAGGAAGGCGGCTGTGACCGCGGCACGCTCTGTTGTGTTCTCTACGATTGGTTAGGTTATGTTATGTCAGGTTATGTTAGGATATCTACGATTTCTGTGCTGTTCACTGCAGTGCGGAGTATTTCTGCGAACTACTGTGCTCTAGTACACTCTATTTGTCTCAGT
>NW_017038573.1:0-219 GCF_001483705.2 Eufriesea mexicana | reverse complement strand
ATAAATCCGTCCAACCATACAACCATACATCCATACGTACATCCATTCGTACATCCACACATCAATACATGCACCCAAACTCACATCCATACATACATCCATACGTACATCCATACATACATCCGTACACACACCCATCCATACATCCATAGATATATCCATCCACCAATCCATCACTCCATCATTTCATCCATACATACATCGATACATACATCCATC
>NW_017038572.1:0-219 GCF_001483705.2 Eufriesea mexicana | reverse complement strand
AACGGGTATCAATCATCCTGCCCGAGACCACCGAGTGCCTTTCGTGACAAGCAAACACTCCAATGATCAAGGAATTACACATTTTTCGTGGGATGCAGCTTTCGTTTGAATTTGGCAGATCCTTAGGACATTTGTGGACGGAGGACGAGTTAGATACCTAGAATTTTAAACCCTTTCACTCCTGCAGACGTTGTTTGACGTCACGCTAGGACATGTCTG
>NW_017038571.1:0-219 GCF_001483705.2 Eufriesea mexicana | reverse complement strand
TGTCACTACTGGTTAGGTTAGGAGAGGTACCCAATGACTTTATTGACCTAGTATGCTCTTCGGCGAATTTCTTCTGCATATAGTGTTTTAATATTTTGTGCTTGGCTCCGGGAAGGCCGGCAAGTGTAGTCTCGTCACGTCTTGTTGTGTCATGTCACGCTCGGTTATGTTGCTTAGGACAAGTTTGGTCAGTATAGCTTCAACTTTTGTGCTGTACAC
>NW_017038570.1:0-219 GCF_001483705.2 Eufriesea mexicana | reverse complement strand
CATATATCCATCCATCCATACAAGCAGCTATCCATAAACTCATCGATCCATAAATCTAACCATACAGCCATCCACACATTCATGCATCCATACTTCCGTCCATCCATACACCCATCAATCCATACATCCATCCATTTATACATCCATACATCCATACATACATACATCAATCCATCCATACCTCAATCCATCAATACATCCATTCATCCGTACATCCAT
>NW_017038569.1:0-219 GCF_001483705.2 Eufriesea mexicana | reverse complement strand
TTAAGCTATACTAGCCTAACACAACGTAAGCTAACCTAGCCGAATATAACCTAACAAAGCCTAACTTGCCGAGACCACTATTGCTGCCCTCAACAGAGCCAAGTAGAACTTATTAGAGTGTAGTAGAGCGCAGATATCAATAGAATTGCAGTGCTAAGCAGAATCGTCGAAGCTACGATATCCTAACTCGTCCATACGTAACATAGTAGAACGTAGCCT
>NW_017038568.1:0-219 GCF_001483705.2 Eufriesea mexicana | reverse complement strand
AACGTCGAAAAGCACAGTGCTTCGCGTATTCGATGAAATAGCAATTTTAATTAAGACTAGAAAATATAGTCCAATGTCTGGAACCATGGTAAAAGTAGAGTTCGATCCGTTCCATCCGATTTCGAGGGAGAATAACGAGCAACTAACCGCTGAGAGTGAAGAAAGAGCAAACGCTTGGCCCGTTACAGCCTTCAAATGTTTGCAGTTGGTTCCAAGACG
>NW_017038567.1:0-219 GCF_001483705.2 Eufriesea mexicana | reverse complement strand
ACCTGTCCTGACTGATCTGACCTGAGCTGACCTGACCTGACCTGACCTGACCAGTCATCTCCAAACCTGAACTGAACTGACCTGACGTTTCCAGAGGAGACCTGACCTGGTGTGACCTGACCTGCCCTGACAAGACCTGACATGGCCTGACCTGGTCTGACCTGAACTGACTAGAACTGACCTTACGTGACATGACATTACCTGACCTGACCTGAACTG
>NW_017038566.1:0-219 GCF_001483705.2 Eufriesea mexicana | reverse complement strand
GAATGTATTAGAGCACAGTAGGGCGCAGAAATCCACCCAAGATCAGTCTATTGCAGAAAGGTTTAAGACATCCTAACCTAACTTAGCCTAACATACCCTACCCCAAACAAACGTAACCTAATTCAACCTAACTTTCCACGACGGCCATTGCTGGTCTGCACAGGGCTGAGTAGATTATAGCAGAGTACAGTCGAGGGAGGAAATCCTCTGAATAGTTGT
>NW_017038565.1:0-219 GCF_001483705.2 Eufriesea mexicana | reverse complement strand
GGAACGCCACGAAGGTAATAAGGACGTTGTTTTAAAGTTCGGAGAGGACTGACCTATTTTTTTCCACGAAAGCACTAATATTAATTTACCCTCTCACACGCGTCCGCGTTCTTCTGCGCGCAACAAGAGAATTAAACGTGTCAGCGTGAAACTTTCGAAAGCGATATATTCAAATTACGGAAATATCCCGCTCGTTTTTTAACAGAACGAAGATGGCGG
>NW_017038564.1:0-219 GCF_001483705.2 Eufriesea mexicana | reverse complement strand
AGGAGCCATCCAATCCCAGGACGACCATCCATGTAGCTATATTCCCGCACACTGAATCCAATTAAAAAGAACTGTTCCGCGACCGAAAAAGGATGGCTCGCTATGTCTTGGGCATTGAAAAGATAAAGGCGGCACTTTTTAGAACGTGAACTCCTAGTGACAACTGATCACCAAGCCCTAAAATAGCTGCAAAATTGCAAAGACACCTTATCACGCTTA
>NW_017038563.1:0-219 GCF_001483705.2 Eufriesea mexicana | reverse complement strand
ATTGGGTAAGAAACATGACCAGGTTCGATGTGCACTCTGAGATCATTTCTCTTCCTTTCAAGAAGAACGATTGGGGTAAATGACAACGAATTTGTAAAGGGTGATATCTTGGCACTCGATACTGATGAGAACGCTGTCAGTATGTCAATATATTTGGAAAATATTCTTTTTACAACGTCTATAAGACCTGTATCTTCAACCTTTCGAGGACCCCTTTAA
>NW_017038562.1:0-219 GCF_001483705.2 Eufriesea mexicana | reverse complement strand
CAATCCAATGGGAAGTACAGCCACCTACTTGCCAGAGAGTAGGTATATTCAAGATATATAGCCAGCTATAGCTGGGTGAATAGATCGCCTAACGGCTTCAATCCAATTGCAGGAACAGCCATCTATTTGCCAGAGAATAGGCCTATTCAAAAATAGAATCTGTTATAGCTTGGTGAATAGGTCGTCTAACGCCTTCAACCAATGGCAAGTACAGCCATC
>NW_017038561.1:0-219 GCF_001483705.2 Eufriesea mexicana | reverse complement strand
GAGGAAAGATACTATTGGCATGCCATTGCCATTGCAATGCTATATAATCTGACTAGAAAATTCGATTTCATTGACATTCTCTACTAATATCGTGGTGAGTTAATTTTCTTGCGAAAATAAGGGGGAAGGATTCTATTGGCATGCTATAGCCGCTGGAATGCTATAGAATCTGACTGGAAAATTCAACTTTGTTGACATTTTCCACTAATATCGTGGTGA
>NW_017038560.1:0-219 GCF_001483705.2 Eufriesea mexicana | reverse complement strand
AATACAATGGCAAGTACTGCCATCTACTTGCCTGAGAAAAGGTCTATTCAAAATCTATAATCTTCTGTAGCTTGGTGAATACGTCGCCTACCGCCTTCAATCCAGTGGCAAGTACAGCCATCTACTTGCCAGAAAATATGTCTATTCAAAATCTGAAACCCGTTATAGCTTCGTGAATAGTTCGCCTAACGCCTTCAATACAATGGCAAGTACAGCCAT
>NW_017038559.1:0-219 GCF_001483705.2 Eufriesea mexicana | reverse complement strand
TTATAGACATGTTCTACTGATATCTTGGTGAACTTACTTTCTTGGATAAATAATGGTGGAATACACTATTGTCGTGCTATAGCCATGGGAATGCTATAGAATATGGCTGGAAAATTCAATTCTATTGACATTATCGACTGCTATCGTGGTGACCTTACTTTCTTGCATATAGAAGGAGGAACGGTTCAACTGGCGTACTATAGTCACTGCAATCCTAGA
>NW_017038558.1:0-219 GCF_001483705.2 Eufriesea mexicana | reverse complement strand
ACTCAACTGTACCCTACTACTTCCAGGTTGGCCCTGGAGAATCCAGCAATAGTGTTCGCGGCATCTTATGTTGAGCTATCCTAGGTTTGGATTGGTTCTGTTGGTTTGGGTTAGGCTTTGGTTCTTTATACTTTTGTGACATACCCTGCGATTCTTTGAATTTCTGCATTCTACTATCCACTATTATGTTCTGCTTGGCTCTGGTGACGCCAGAAAAGG
>NW_017038557.1:0-219 GCF_001483705.2 Eufriesea mexicana | reverse complement strand
TAAACCTATTCTCTGGCAAGCAGATGGCTGCACTTGCCACAGGATTGAAGGCGTTAGGCGTTCAATTCACCATATATAACAGATTATGGATTTTGAATAGACCTATTCTCTGGCATGTAGATGGCTGTATTTGCCATCGGATTGAGAGCGTTATGTGAACTATTCACCAAGCTTTAGGAGGTTATAGATTTTGATTAGACCTAATCTCTGGCAAGTAGA
>NW_017038556.1:0-219 GCF_001483705.2 Eufriesea mexicana | reverse complement strand
CTAGCTTCCTTGCTTAAGTATGGTGGACAGATCCTTTTGGCGAGCTATAGCCATTGCAATGCTCTAGAACCTGGCCGGAAATTTCAATTTTATTGACATTTTCGACTAATATCGTTGTGAGTTAACTTTCTAGCATAAATAAGGGGGAATGATTCCATTGGCGTGCTATTGCCATTGCAATGGTACAGAATCTAGATGGAAAGTTCAATTTTATTGTCA
>NW_017038555.1:0-219 GCF_001483705.2 Eufriesea mexicana | reverse complement strand
GGGTACCTGTGACTTTTCTGCTGTATACTGCGATTCTACGGATTCCTGCGCCTTGCTCTCCTCGAATAGTTTCTGCTTGGTCCTGTGGTGGCCAGCAATAGTGATGGCGGCACGTTAGGTTGTGTTGGGTTACGTGCGGTATCGTTATGATTGATAAGGTCACGAGAGGGCACCCACAACTTTTGTGCTATACACTGCTATGCGTTGGATTCCTGCGTT
>NW_017038554.1:0-219 GCF_001483705.2 Eufriesea mexicana | reverse complement strand
TATCGTGGTGAGTAACCTTTCTTGCATAAATAAATAGTAAAGATTCTATTGGCAAGCTATAACAATTGCAATGCTATAGAATCTGCCTCGAAAGTTCACTTTTATTGACATCTTCGACCAATATTGTGGTGATCTGCCTTTCTTGCATAAATATGGAGGCAAGATCCTACTGGCGCGCTATAGCCATTGCAATGATATAGAATGTGCCTGGCAGATACA
>NW_017038553.1:0-219 GCF_001483705.2 Eufriesea mexicana | reverse complement strand
TGTATGGATGTATGTATGGATGTATGCATGGATGTATGTATGGATGTTTGTATGGATGTATGTGTGGACGTATGTATGGATGTATGTAAGAATGTATGTATGGATGTATGGATGGATGTATGGATTGGTGGGTTTATGTATGGATGGATGGATGTATGGATCGATCGATGTACGGATCTATGGATGTATCGAACGATCGATGTATGGGTGGGTGGATGT
>NW_017038552.1:0-219 GCF_001483705.2 Eufriesea mexicana | reverse complement strand
GATCAAACCTAACCTCACTTTTCTGACGAATATCAAGTTTTCTTGAATTTTTACAAACTTTCTGGCTAGAAACAAGCATCTAAAGTCCTCAATGACTTCAGATATCAAATCTAACCTCACTTTTCTTCCGAATATCAACCTTTCTCAAATTTTCTATCATTGTCCTATCAAACATCAAATTAATTCTCACTGCACTTATCAAAAGATCAAGTATTACCT
>NW_017038551.1:0-219 GCF_001483705.2 Eufriesea mexicana | reverse complement strand
ATTCAACGTATAGCAGTGTATAGCACAAAAGTCAAAGCTACCCTCACATACCCTAACTATCCATGGCGTTACCGACCGTAGCATAGCACTACCTCTCGTGTCGTGACCACTATTACGGCCCTCCCCAGAGCCAAGCAGAACATTCTAGAAAAGAGCAGAGCACAGAAATCCAACGGATAGCAGAGTATAGCACAATGGTCTAAGCTATCCTGTCCTAAA
>NW_017038550.1:0-219 GCF_001483705.2 Eufriesea mexicana | reverse complement strand
CAAGCACCTATCCATACACTCATCCATCCATACATCTAACCATCCATACATCCATCCATACATGCATCCATACATCCACAGATCCATACATCCATAAATCCTACCACTCGTACGTCTATCACTCGACACATCCATCCATTCATACATCCATACAGCCATACACCCATTCAACCATACATTCATGCATCCACACACCTGTACATCAATACATCCATCCAT
>NW_017038549.1:0-219 GCF_001483705.2 Eufriesea mexicana | reverse complement strand
TGGCTTTGACTTTTACGTTATAAAAAGCTGTACGTTGAATTTGTGTGCTCTACTGTGCTCAATGATCTTCTGCTTGCATCTGGGGAAGCCAGCTACAGTGGTTGCGGTACGATAGGTCTAGTTACTCTAGGTTTGGGTAGCTTAGGATAGGCAAGCCTAGGTGAGGTAACGTTTGACTTTTGTGCTATGCAATGCCGTTTGGCGCTGTTCTGCGCTCTA
>NW_017038548.1:0-219 GCF_001483705.2 Eufriesea mexicana | reverse complement strand
CCTCCTTACGTATGCAAGGAAGTTATCTCACCACGGTATTAGTCGAAAATGTCAATAAAATTGGATTTTCCAGCCCGATTCTGCAGCAATGCAACGGCTATAGCACGCAAAAAGAATCTCTCCTCCATACTTATGCCAGGAAGCCAGCTCGCCACTATATTAGACGAAAATGTCAATGAGATTGAACTTTCCAGCCCGATTCTGCAGCATTGCAATGGG
>NW_017038547.1:0-219 GCF_001483705.2 Eufriesea mexicana | reverse complement strand
AACCAAACGTAACCTAACCGAACGCAGCATAACAGAACCAATCGTGCCGAGACCACTACTGCTAGCCTCACCACTGCCACGCATAACATATTACAGCAGTGCAGGGCGCAGAAATACAGATGATAGCAGTATACAGGAGGAAATTCAAAGACATCCAAACCTAACCCAAGCTAACGTCACCCAACCTACCGTAGCGAAACCCAACGTTGCGTGTCGCGA
>NW_017038546.1:0-219 GCF_001483705.2 Eufriesea mexicana | reverse complement strand
GATGGATGGATGTATTGATGTATGTATGGATATATGTATGGATGTATGTATGGTTGCATGGGTGTATGGATGGATGGATTTATGGATGTATGGACGTATGGATGTTCGAATTTACGGATGTACGGATGTATGGATTTATGGACGGCCGGATGGATATATGTATGGATGGATGTATGGATGTATGTATGTCTGGATGTATATATGTATGGGTGTATGGAT
>NW_017038545.1:0-219 GCF_001483705.2 Eufriesea mexicana | reverse complement strand
GGAAATAACGTGGAAAGATTCTATTGGGTTGCTGTAGCCATTGCCTTGCAATAGAATCTGGCTTGAAAGTTCATTGCTATTGACATCTTCGACCAATATCGTGTTGAGGAAACTTTGCTGCACAAATAAGGCGGGAAGATTCCATTGGTTTGCTGCAGACATTGCATTGCATTTGTTACTGCCCGGAAAACTCAATCTTATTGACATTTTCGTTTAATT
>NW_017038544.1:0-219 GCF_001483705.2 Eufriesea mexicana | reverse complement strand
AACAGTGCAGCAATATAGCAGTATAGCGGTAAGTTGTATAGTAGTATAGTAGCAAGTAGTTTAGCAGCACAGTAGTATAATAGCCCAGTAGCAAGATTTATAATAATATAGTTGTATAGTAGTAATACGTATAGTAGTATAGTAGTATAGTAGCACGATATTATAGTAACACAATAGTATAGTAGTATAGTAATATAGTAGTATAATAGTATAATAGTA
>NW_017038543.1:0-219 GCF_001483705.2 Eufriesea mexicana | reverse complement strand
TGCTACGTGTGTTATGGTTAGGTTTGGCCAAGTTATGCCTGGATATCAACGGCGTTTGCTCTGTACACTGCAATACGCTTGATTTCTGCGCTGTAGTGTGCTCTAGTGCACTCTGCTTGTCTCTGGTGAGACCAGCAATAGTGGTCTCGACGCGTTAGCTTTAGTTAGGCCACGTTTGCATATGAGAATTTTGGTTACGTTGGGATAGAGTAGCTTAGA
>NW_017038542.1:0-219 GCF_001483705.2 Eufriesea mexicana | reverse complement strand
ACTTGCCATTGGTTGAAGGCGTTAGGCGACCTATTCACAAAGCTATAACAGATTATAGATTTTCAATATACCTATTGTCTGGCAAGTAGATGGCTGATCTTGCCACTGGATTGGAGGCGTTTGGCGACCTATTCACCAAGCTATAACAGAATATATATTTCGAATAGACATATTCTCTGGCAAGCAGACGGCTGTACTTGCCACTGGATTGAAGGCGTT
>NW_017038541.1:0-219 GCF_001483705.2 Eufriesea mexicana | reverse complement strand
AAGGCGGTTGGCGATCTATTCGCCAAGCTATAGCAGATTGTAGATTTTGAATAGACCTATTCTGTGGCAAGAAGATGGCTGTACTTGCCATTGGTTGAAGGCGTTAGGCGGCCTATTCACCAGGCTGTAACGGAATATAGATTTTGAATAGATATCTCGTCGGGCAAGTGGATGGCTGTACTTGTCATTGGATTGAAGGCGTTAGGCGATCTATTCACC
>NW_017038540.1:0-219 GCF_001483705.2 Eufriesea mexicana | reverse complement strand
GTGCGGGTTACGGTTCCCACCAAAAAGCGGAGCTGAGGGTGACAGGGCTCGACGACTCTGTCATCCCCCGCGAGGTGGCCGCTGCCCTGGCTAGGTTCGGTGATTGCAACGAGGCGAAAGTCAGAACCGGAGTGATCCGGCCTTCCGCTTCGGGGCTGAGCTCTGTATGGGCAGAGAGCCCCCTCGCGGCAGAGAGAAAGGCCGCCGATTGCGGGCGGA
>NW_017038539.1:0-219 GCF_001483705.2 Eufriesea mexicana | reverse complement strand
TAGAATCTGGCTGGAAAATACAATTTTATTGACATTTTCGGCTAATATTTGGTGATCTAACTTCCTCGCATAAACAAGGAGGAAATATTCCATTGGCGTACTATGGTCATTGCAGTGCTATAGGATCTGCCTGGAAAATTCAATTTTACTGACATATTCTTATAATGTCGTGGAGAGCTAACTTTCTTGCATAAATAAGGAGGAAAGATTCTATTGGCG
>NW_017038538.1:0-219 GCF_001483705.2 Eufriesea mexicana | reverse complement strand
AGAAGCATAAGGTATATTTGTAGAGTCACACAGTCTCTACCACGCTGGAGAGTACTTCGGCTCTAAATTTTTGCAGACTAGGGGCTGAATCTGACTCAGTCTAGACTCTAACTGATCACGGACTGAATGCTAGACTACTGCTCGAATGAATGTGATGGTGGAGGACGAGAGGTTTTTAATGAAAAGAGCACTACGTTTCCTGAGTAGGACTTTATTATG
>NW_017038537.1:0-219 GCF_001483705.2 Eufriesea mexicana | reverse complement strand
CTACAGCACGCCAGTAGAATCCTTCCTCCTCACATACCCAAGAAAACTAGGTCACCACGATAACAGTCGAAAATATCAATAAAAATGTATTTTCCAGCCAGATTCTATAGGATTGCATCGGCTATAGCACGCCATTATTATCTTTCCTCCTTATTGATGCACGAAAGTTAGCCCACCCCGATATTAGTCGAAAATGACAATAATATTGAATTTTCCAGG
>NW_017038536.1:0-219 GCF_001483705.2 Eufriesea mexicana | reverse complement strand
AGTATCGTTCTACTATACTCTGCTCGACTCAGGGGAGTCGAGCAATACTGATCCAGGTACGATTGATTCAGTAATGTTACGATTATATAGGCCAGGTTAGGTTATATTTGTTTAAAGTAGTTTTGACTTTCGTGCTATACAGTGTCATTTGCTGGTTCTATGAGATTTACCGTGCTCTAGTACATTCTGCTTGTCATTGTGGACGCAAGCAATAGTGGT
>NW_017038535.1:0-219 GCF_001483705.2 Eufriesea mexicana | reverse complement strand
ATCCATACGTCCATACATTCATCAATACATACATACATCCATGCATGCATCCACACATCCATAAATCCATTCATCCATACATCCATACATCCGTGCATCAATTCATACGTACATCCATCCATCCACAAATCCAACCATACATCCATACATCCACCTATCCATACATTCACACATGCAGCCATACGTACGTGCACAAATACATGCGTTCATACATCCATA
>NW_017038534.1:0-219 GCF_001483705.2 Eufriesea mexicana | reverse complement strand
AATACCGTGGTGAGATACCTATCTTGCATAAATAAGGAGGGCAGATTCTAATGGCGTGCTATAGCCATTGCAACGCGATATAATCTTCCTGGAAAATTCTATTTTATTGACATTTTCGAGTAATATCGTGGCGAGCTAACTTCATTGAATAAATAATGAGGAAAGATTCAATTGGCGTGCTATAGCCATTGCAATGCTTTAGAATGTGGCTGAAAAACT
>NW_017038533.1:0-219 GCF_001483705.2 Eufriesea mexicana | reverse complement strand
ATCCAAACCGAACGTAGCGTAACACAACGAAATGCATCGCGCCCGCTATTTCTTGCCTACCCGAAACAGGCAGAGGCCAGTAGAGCAATGCTGAGCGCGGGCATCGAACGAAAGGCAGTGGCTACTACGAATGTCAAAGCTAATGTGACCAAACCTAACCTAACCTAGCCAAGCAAAACCTAACATAAATCCACCTGCCGTGACGAGGCCACCGTTGCC
>NW_017038532.1:0-219 GCF_001483705.2 Eufriesea mexicana | reverse complement strand
ACTACTTACAACTGTAAAAATTGGATAAAAATTGACAATTAGTGTCAATTTCAACCGTTACCAAGCCGTCACGGTGGTCATTGCTGACCGGAGGCGTTTGAACTACTTACAATTGTAAAAATTGACAGTTAGCGTCAATTTCAATCGTTACCAAGTCGTCGCGGTGGTCATTGCTGATCAGAGCGTTTATATGCTTCGAATAATAAAAATACTTCTGTG
>NW_017038531.1:0-219 GCF_001483705.2 Eufriesea mexicana | reverse complement strand
TGGATGTTTGTATGGATGCATTTACGGATGTGTCTATGGATGTATGCAAGGATGAGTGTATTGTTGTATGCATGGATGTATGGATGTATGTATGGTCGTACGTATGGATGTGCGTATGGATGGATGAGTGCATGGATGGATGGATTTGTGGATGTATGGTTGTGTGGATGTATGGGTGGATGGATGTATGCATGGATGGATGTATTAATGTATGGACGT
>NW_017038530.1:0-219 GCF_001483705.2 Eufriesea mexicana | reverse complement strand
AACCTGATGTGCCGTGACCACGACTGCTGGCCTCCACAGAGCCAAGAAGAACATACTAGTGGGCAGTAGACCTCAGATATCCATAGAATCGCTGTGCGTACCTGAGGAGTCTAAGACACCCAAGCCCAACCCAGACAAGCAGAGCCCAACCAATCGTAGCATAGCTGGGCATAACATGCCGCGACCACTATTGCTGGACTATCCAGGGCCGAGCAGGAT
>NW_017038529.1:0-219 GCF_001483705.2 Eufriesea mexicana | reverse complement strand
TTATACAAGAAAGTTAGCTCACGACGATATTTGTCGAAAATGTTAATAAAATTGAAAATTCCATGCAGATTCTTTAGCACTGCAATGGCTATAGCAGGCCAAAAGAATCTTTCCTCCTTATTTATCAAAGAAAGATGGCTCACCACGATATTAGTTGAAAATGTCAATCAAATTGAATTTTGCATCGAGATTCTAAAGCACTGCAATGGCTATAGCGTG
>NW_017038528.1:0-219 GCF_001483705.2 Eufriesea mexicana | reverse complement strand
TTGGTTTGTTGTAGACATTCAGTTGCTATAGATTCCGACTGGAACGTCCAATTTTATTGACATATTCGACTAATATCTTTGTGAAAGAACCTTTCTGAATAAATAAGAAGGAAAGAGTCTACTGGTTTGATATAGCCAACGCAACGCAATTGTGTTTGACTGAAAATTTCAATTTTACTGACACTCTCGGCTAGTATGCCGGTGAGCAAACTCATCTGA
>NW_017038527.1:0-219 GCF_001483705.2 Eufriesea mexicana | reverse complement strand
CCCATTCATCCGCACATCCATATACACGTACATACATACATCCATAAATACATCCACCCAAACGTCCATCCACCCATACATACTACCATCCACACATTCATGCCTCCATACATCCACACATTCATAAGTACACGCATCCATACATCCATAAATCCGTAAATCCATCCATCCGTTCATCCATCCAACCATAGATACATCCATCCGCACATCCACGCATCC
>NW_017038526.1:0-219 GCF_001483705.2 Eufriesea mexicana | reverse complement strand
TAGGTTAGGTTAGGTCAGGTTGTCTTTGGGTGGAGGAGAACTGTATCTACGGACTACTCCACCTGGGCGGCGACGGTGCTTCTGAAGCTGTTTAGGCCGTTTAGTTGGGGCGAATTGTCCGACAGTCTGTGATGACCGCCTGACGAACTCGGCTGTGGGAGACGTGCAGCCGACGGCACCGGACGATCGGGGCTGTGCTCCCCGTCCTGGATGCATGGG
>NW_017038525.1:0-219 GCF_001483705.2 Eufriesea mexicana | reverse complement strand
CTCAATTCGTGAAATATTCATTTGAATCAAGCCAGCTCCTTAATTGTTTTCCTAAACATTCCCTTACGTTTTCTGACATAATACGCTTCAAACGTAGTTCCGTTTGACCTTCCATTAATTTCATTATTCTTTTTAATTTTTCAGTAGCTTCACTTCTATCCCTCCGAAGTTGTTTGAACAGCATTACCGAATAATCACCGACGATACTTAATATGTAAT
>NW_017038524.1:0-219 GCF_001483705.2 Eufriesea mexicana | reverse complement strand
AGGAAACCACCGGTTAGTGGTGTATGGCACGGAAGTCGAAGCCACCCTAACCAAACTGATCCTTACATAATCAAAACAAACGTAGCCTAACTCAACAAAACGTGCAGCGACCAAAATTGCTGGCCCCTTCAGGGCTAAGCAGAATAAAATACAGCGCGACCGAGCATTGAAAACGCCCGAATAGCAGTGTATAGCACGAAAGCCAAACATAAAATAACC
>NW_017038523.1:0-219 GCF_001483705.2 Eufriesea mexicana | reverse complement strand
TCTTTTCTTCCCATTTTCTTCATTTAATTTTTAGTTCAGGGATCTTCGAATCCTAGGATTTTCATGTTAAGAGAGCACCTCGATGATTTCGGTCGGTGCTTTCTTCGTTTTACTTAGGAAGGGTGGATTTTTCTTTTCCTCTTCTCTCTTTCTATTTTCTCTTCTTCTTTCTTCTTATTTTGGTCCTCAGTTTGGAGTCTTTAAGTCCTAGAATTTTGA
>NW_017038522.1:0-219 GCF_001483705.2 Eufriesea mexicana | reverse complement strand
AGTTCAATTTTATTGACATTTTCGACTAATACGGTGGTCAGATATCTTTCTTGCATATATACGTAGGAAAGATTCTATAGGCGTGCTATAGCGATTGCATTGCCCTGGAATCTGGCTGGAAAGTGCTATTTTTTGACAGTTTCGACTAATATGGCAGTGAGCTAGCTTCCTTGCATAATTATGGAGGAAAGATCCATTTGGCGTACTATAGCCATTGCA
>NW_017038521.1:0-219 GCF_001483705.2 Eufriesea mexicana | reverse complement strand
ATATTCTGCTATTGGCTGGTTTCCTGTGCCCTGCAGAGCTCTAATATTTTCAGCTTGGTTCTGCGAAAGGCCAGCAATAGATGTCTCGGCACGTTACCGTTAGTCAGTTACGTTCGACTAGGCTGGGTTATGCTAAGCTTGGTTAGTGAAGCTTTCACTCTGGTTGTGTGCACAGCAATTCGGTGGACTCCTACGCACTACTGTGCCGTCGTATGTCTT
>NW_017038520.1:0-219 GCF_001483705.2 Eufriesea mexicana | reverse complement strand
GAGCGCAGAAATTCACCGAATAGCGGTGTATAGCATAGAAGTCAAAGCCATCCTGACCAAACTATGCTGAACCTAACCAAAACCGAACGTGACATATCACAACCAAATGAGCCACGACCGCTATTGCTGGGCTCCACAGGTTCAAGCAAGCGCTACTAGAGCAATGCAGTTCACAGATATCGGCCGAAGAGCAGCCTACAGCACAAAAGACGAGGCTAT
>NW_017038519.1:0-219 GCF_001483705.2 Eufriesea mexicana | reverse complement strand
AATAGCAGTTCCAATGCTGCAGGATCGGGCTGGAATGATCAATTTTATTGACATTTTCGGCTATTATCGTGGTGGGCTAGCTTCCTTGCATAAGTATGAAGGAAAGATCCTTTTGGCGTGCTGTAGCCATTGCAATGATATGGAATGTTCCTGGCGGTTTCGATTTTATGGACATTTTCAACTAATATCGTGGTGAGTTATCCTTCTTGCATAAACAAG
>NW_017038518.1:0-219 GCF_001483705.2 Eufriesea mexicana | reverse complement strand
TGAATAGGTCGTCTAACGCCTTCAATCCGATGACAAGTACAGCCATCAACTTGCCAGAGAATAGGTATGACAATATCTATAACCTGATATAGCTTGGTGCATATATCGCCGAACGCCTTTCGCCCAATGGCAAGTACTGCCATCTACTTGCCAGACGATATATCTATTCAAAATCTATATTCTGTTATAGCATGGTGAACAGTTCGCCCAACTCCTTCA
>NW_017038517.1:0-219 GCF_001483705.2 Eufriesea mexicana | reverse complement strand
GCCACTACAGCTTGCATCCACATAGCCAAGCAGAATATGCAAAGCGCAGTTGATCGCAGTAATAAACCTCATTGCAGTGTTTAGCACAAACGTCAAATATGTCTTAAGCTAACCTGTCCTAATCTAACCTAACCGAACGTAGCCTAACTAAGCATTACGTGCCGAGAATACTAATGCTGGACTCCGCAGAGTCAAGCAGAGCATATTAGAGTAATGTAG
>NW_017038516.1:0-219 GCF_001483705.2 Eufriesea mexicana | reverse complement strand
GGCTGCTATTGCTGGCCTCCCCAGAGCCAAGCAGAATATGCTAGATCACAGTGGAGCACAGAATGCCTCCAAACAGCAGTGTACAGCACAAAAGTCAAAGACAACCTAACATAAATGGACCTAAACTAACATAACCAAACGTAGAATGACTAAGTCTTTCGAGCCGAAACCTCTATTGCTGGCCCACCCAGTGCGAAGCAGTGCACATTAGACATCAGT
>NW_017038515.1:0-219 GCF_001483705.2 Eufriesea mexicana | reverse complement strand
GTATCCAAATTTTTTTCCAAATATACCTCGAGTACCGTCTTTTAAACGCATTAATATGTACGCATGTTATTTGTTTTCAATCGTTCTGATATTTTCAGATCTGTCCTACGTCACCTACCAAAAATTGGCATGAACTTTTTGGAATACCAACACATTATCCTCGATTATCCTAATAAATATAAAATTTATTCAACGTTTAAAATGTTCAAAAATTTTAAA
>NW_017038514.1:0-219 GCF_001483705.2 Eufriesea mexicana | reverse complement strand
GAAGGCGTTAGGCGATCTATTCACCAAGCTATAACATATTATATATCTTGAGTAGTCCTATTCGCCGGCAAGTAGATGGCTGTACTTGCCATTGGATTGAAGGCGTTAGGCCATGTATTCTCCAAGCTATAACAGATTATAGATCATGAATAGCCATATTCTCTGGCGAGTAGATGGCTGTACTTGCCACTGGATTGAAGGCGTTAGGCGATCTATTCA
>NW_017038513.1:0-219 GCF_001483705.2 Eufriesea mexicana | reverse complement strand
ATTGTATAAAATACTCGAATGCACAAACAATGAAATCTAGAATAAAAGAAATAGAATCTGGAAGAAAAGAAAGATAATTAAAACCTGAAACAAAAAGAAAAAATATTAACGCGGACCTCTCGAAGTCGAACCGACAACTGGCTCGAGTCTTCGCGTGGGCCCCTTATATAGCGGCGGCCGGCCGAAGATCGGCGAAAATTTCCGAACTTTATCGATTCC
>NW_017038512.1:0-219 GCF_001483705.2 Eufriesea mexicana | reverse complement strand
AACTTTCTTGCATAGATAAGGAGAACAGATACTTTTTGAGAGCTATAGCCATTGCAATCGTATGGAATGTGGCTGGAAAATTCAATTTTGTTGACATGTGCGACTAATATCGTGGTGAGCTAACTTCCATGCGTAATTAAGGAGGAAACATCCTGCTGGCGTGCTCTAGCCATTGCAAAGCTATAGAATCTGGAAGGGAAATTCAATTTTATTGACATT
>NW_017038511.1:0-219 GCF_001483705.2 Eufriesea mexicana | reverse complement strand
GGATCGCAGGGTATATCGGAATAGTCATAGCAACCCATGCCAACAGAACATAACGAAGCACAATCTAACTCAACCTTACTTGCCAAGACAGCTATTGGTGCCCCCCCCCTCCCCCAGAGACAAGCGGCACATACTAGAGCACAGTAGATCGCAGATATCCGCCGAACGGCAGTCTACAGCATAAAAGTTGAAGCTATCCTGACCAAGCTTAGCGTAATC
>NW_017038510.1:0-219 GCF_001483705.2 Eufriesea mexicana | reverse complement strand
TCAGTAGAATCGCAGTGTATAGCAGAAAAGTCGAAGCTATCATGACCAAACCATATCAAACATAACACAGCCAAACGTAGCCTATCTCAGCTTAACATGGCGAAAACACTATTACTGGCCACCTCAGAGCCAAGCTGAACAAGCTAGAGAACAGTAGAGCGCAGAAATCCTCCTCCATTCGGTGTAAAGCGCAACAGTCGAAGATACCCTATCCTAACC
>NW_017038509.1:0-219 GCF_001483705.2 Eufriesea mexicana | reverse complement strand
TTCGTTAGGTTAGGTTGGGAGGGCTTGGTTAGGATTTCTTTTGCTCTTGGGCTGTACACTGCAATTCGATGGATTTCTGCGTTCCACATTGCTCTACTATACTCTGCCTGGCTCTGTGGAAGCTAGCAATAGTGTTCGTGGCACGTTAGCTAGTGGTAGGTTACGTTTGGGTGGCTTAGGTCAGTTTATGTCAGATTAGGTTATGGTATCTTCGACTTA
>NW_017038508.1:0-219 GCF_001483705.2 Eufriesea mexicana | reverse complement strand
ATCAAAGCATTGAATTTGGTATAGCCTTGATACAACTAGACTTTGTTAACCTCCTACTAACACATGGGATTTAACACTAAAATTAATACTAAAATTAATATGGGTACCTAAATACAGCCAGCATAGGTAATACTAATTTCAGTGATACGACGAAGATAAGTAAATATATTAATTTTAATTCTATTTAAATAGAAATTTAAATAGAAATTAAAACAAATT
>NW_017038507.1:0-219 GCF_001483705.2 Eufriesea mexicana | reverse complement strand
ACTCCGATATTCTGCGGATTTCTGTGCTCTATTGTTTTCTGCTTGGATCTGTGGAGGCCAGCATTAATGGTCTCTACGAGTTAGCTTTAGTTACGCTACGCTCGGTTGCGTTAAGTTAGGACAGGTCAGGTTAGGATATACTTGACTTTTGTGCTGTACACAGGAGTGCTGTAGACAACAGTACACTACTGTGCTCTATTATTCTCCGCTTCCCTCTGG
>NW_017038506.1:0-219 GCF_001483705.2 Eufriesea mexicana | reverse complement strand
TAACAGACACGACTTCAATTACATCTCCGCGGATAAATTATAACGCGATGCTTAATTAAAACATGCGATTAACAATAAGCGTGTTATTATTAACCCTTTGCACTCGAGAAGCGCCCTTCAGTCGCCATTTGATAAAATTTCGAAGATCGATATTCGTTAATATGTCAAATTTAAGATAATTCAACGGTGTGCGAGGTACCGAAATTAAATAATTCTATG
>NW_017038505.1:0-219 GCF_001483705.2 Eufriesea mexicana | reverse complement strand
CGAACTATTACGTTCTCAAAATTCCTCCACTCGACGAACCAAAGATACGTTAAAGAGCTTCTGGAAATCAACGCTCCCATTTCGAAACGGATAGAATTACGAGTATCCGTGTGAAAATGAAAAAAATTGAAAAAAATCGATAATGTGGAATACCCGTGTACCCATAGCAATGTAACAACGACCAGAATGCGAAGGATTAAATTTTCCAATTCTAATGTA
>NW_017038504.1:0-219 GCF_001483705.2 Eufriesea mexicana | reverse complement strand
AACTTTCTTTCATAAATACGGAGGAAAGATTCTATTGGTCAGCTATGGCCATTGCAATTCTATAGTATCTGTCCCGAAAATTCAATTTTATTAACTTTTTCGTCAAATAACGTGGTGAGCTAACTTTCTTATATTAATAAGGAGGAAAGATACTACTGCCGTGCTATAGCCATTACAATGCTATAGAACCTGCATCGAAAATTCAACTTTATTGACATT
>NW_017038503.1:0-219 GCF_001483705.2 Eufriesea mexicana | reverse complement strand
ACTCTTGCGCTGTGCACCGCTGGTCGGCTTATTTCTGCACTCAGCTGTGCTCTTATATGATCAATTTCGCTGTGGGAGGACCAGCAATTGTGGTATTGGCAAGCTACTTTGAGTTAGGCTACGATAGGTTCGGTTCGGTTCGGTAAGGTTAGGTTAGGATATCTTTTACTTTTGTCCCTTACTGTGCAATGCGGTGGACCTGTGTTCTCTACTGTGCTC
>NW_017038502.1:0-219 GCF_001483705.2 Eufriesea mexicana | reverse complement strand
GATCTACTGTGCTCTACTGTGCTCTGCTTGGCTCCGGGGTGTGCGGCATCAGTGGCCGCGGCAGGCTCTGCTGAGCTACGCTACGTCTGGTTGGATTAGGTTACATCAGGTTATGTTAGGATACCAGCGACTTCTGTGCCCTTCACCGCAATCCGCTGGATTTCTGCGCACTACTGTGCGCTAGTATACTCTGCTTGTCCCTGTGGTGGTCAGCAATAA
>NW_017038501.1:0-219 GCF_001483705.2 Eufriesea mexicana | reverse complement strand
GATAGATTACGTTTGGTTACGTTAGGCTACATTTTGTTGCGTCAGGATAGCTATGACTTTTGCTCTACACACCACTATCGTATTGACATATGCGCCCTTCTGTGCACAACCACATTCTGCTTGTGTCTTTGGGCGCCAGAAATTGTGGTCGCAGCTGGTTTGGTTGGCTTATGTTACGTCTGGTTATGCACGGATTGGTTAGGTTTGGCTGGGATAGCT
>NW_017038500.1:0-219 GCF_001483705.2 Eufriesea mexicana | reverse complement strand
ACAACGCGCGCGTAACACCGGCATCTCTTTCATTTTTCTTGACAAGAAATGCGACACACGTAGCGGAAGACTGTAGAAATAAACCCTGCTAATTTCGAAGCAGGAGATCTTAGTGATTTTTACACGAATTTTTTCAAAATATTCAAATACCGGACGCCGATGACAGAGCGTGGTAGGGGAGGCAGAACTGAATTTTTCTTGCTTCTCGTAGGCATATGC
>NW_017038499.1:0-219 GCF_001483705.2 Eufriesea mexicana | reverse complement strand
TAATACAAAATCGCGAAATCGGCCAGAAATTTCTTTTCAAGGCGGCATAAGTATTGTCCGGAAATTCTTGGAAATGACGTCATTTCTTGGATCTGTCTCGACGAGCAACCTCCTATTATGTCATGTTATCCTAGTACAAAGTTGCGAAATCGGTCGAAAATTTCATGGCAAGGGTACAAAAGTATTGCCCGAGAATTCTTAGAAATGACGTCATTTCTT
>NW_017038498.1:0-219 GCF_001483705.2 Eufriesea mexicana | reverse complement strand
ATTAGGGCCCAGAAATTCACCGAATAGCAGTAAATAGCAGAAAGGGCAGAGTAGCCTATCCTATCCGAGCCAAACGTGACACTCCTAAACGAAGTCCAACTCAACCTATCATTACGTGACCACTATTGTTGGCCTCGGCACAGACGGGCAGAATGCACTAGGGCACATTAGAGAGAAGAAATCCAACGCACTGCAGTGAGCGGCACAACGGCCTTAGAT
>NW_017038497.1:0-219 GCF_001483705.2 Eufriesea mexicana | reverse complement strand
TTGCCATTGGATTGAAGGCGTTAGGCGATCTGTTCACCAAGCTATAACAGGTTATAGATATTGGAAAGCCTATTCTCTGGCAAGTAGATGGCTGTCCTTGACGTTGGATTGAAGGAGTTAGGCGATCTATTCACCAAGCTGTGACAGCTTATAGACATTGAATAGAATTATTCTCTGGCAAGTAGATGGCTGTACTTGCCATTGGATTGAAGGCGTTAG
>NW_017038496.1:0-219 GCF_001483705.2 Eufriesea mexicana | reverse complement strand
ACCTTTCACTCTCCGTCGTCGTGGCGCGGATGACGGAGGGCATAGGTGCGTGGCGTGCGGTGGCCTCCCTCTGCGGGATGGTTATGCTGCAGGAGGAGGCCGCAGAGAGAGCACGCCGGCATAGCGCGTGCTCCTCGCGCGTAGGGCGGCGGATGCTGCAAGCGCGGCGCCGGAGTGCGGCGCGCACACTGCCGGATGTGTTAACGCGTTAGACCTCCG
>NW_017038495.1:0-219 GCF_001483705.2 Eufriesea mexicana | reverse complement strand
TTCTCCCTTACGTATACAAGGGAGGTAGCTCACCACGATATTAGTCGAAAATGTCAATAAATTATAATCTTCCAGGCAGATTCAATAGCATTGCAATGTCTATAGCACGCCAATAGAATCCATCCTCATTATCTAAGCAAGAAAGTTAGCTCACCTCGATATTACTCGAGAATGTCAATAAAATTGAATTTTCCAGCCTTATTCTATAGCATTGCAATG
>NW_017038494.1:0-219 GCF_001483705.2 Eufriesea mexicana | reverse complement strand
CATTGCAGTGAATAGCACAAAAGTCGAATGTATCATGACCAAACCCACCCTAACCTAAACTAATCAAACGTAACATAGCTCAGCCTAACGTGCCTGGACCACTGCTGCTGGCGTCCCCAAAGACAAGCGGAAAATGACAGAGCACAGTAGAGCACGGAAGTCCATAGTATATCTGTGATGAGTACAAAAGTCGAAGCTACCCTAGCCTAACCCAACTTA
>NW_017038493.1:0-219 GCF_001483705.2 Eufriesea mexicana | reverse complement strand
CCACTGGAAGTTACAAAACTCTCACGATCGTCGTCAAATATCGCGAAAAAGGAACACGCTTTTAGAGTACTCTCAGGAATTCGACGACTCCAACGAGTCCTTGTCACCCGTTGAAAATTCACACCACGCGTAGTGCTTATTTATCATGGCCAATGTGATTAATGCGAAACAGAGGATCGCGAGACCACCGAAATTCGTGACGCTGAATCGGAAGGGAAA
>NW_017038492.1:0-219 GCF_001483705.2 Eufriesea mexicana | reverse complement strand
GGCTGGAAAATTAAATTTTAATGACATTTTAGACTAGTATCGTGGTGACATAGCTTTCTTGCATATAGAAGGTGGAAAGGTTCTACTGGCGTACTATAGTCACTGCAAACCTATAGAACCTGGCTGGAAAATTCAATTTTCATGACGTTTTCGACTAATACCGTGGTGACATAACTTTCTTGCATACATAAGGAGGAATGATTCTACTGGCGTGCTATT
>NW_017038491.1:0-219 GCF_001483705.2 Eufriesea mexicana | reverse complement strand
CACAATAGCTGGACCCAATGATTGGGTCTGAAGGGGTTCTGAAATTATGCAATGAAGAGGATCTAGGAATTTGGTCTTGTTTTGTTAAAGCTCAAGAAAATGGACCAATAGTTGCAGACCACTTAACTCATCACACAGACGTTATTTAATTATGGCATAAATATCGGTATCTTGTCTCTTTGAATGGACTATAAGTTCTCACACATCCACACTCTAGTA
>NW_017038490.1:0-219 GCF_001483705.2 Eufriesea mexicana | reverse complement strand
TTTGCCTATGCAACGTTTTGTTAGGTTAGGATAGGGTAGAATTGACCATTGTGCTGTACACGGGTCTTCGGCGGTTTTCTGCGCTCTATGTTGCTCTACTATACCCTGCTGGACCATGGGGAAACCAGAAATAGCGGTCAGGGCACGATAGGTTTTGTTAGGTTACGTTCGGTTAAGCTACGGTAGCTTTCGTTAGGTTAGGATGGCATGAACGTTTCT
>NW_017038489.1:0-219 GCF_001483705.2 Eufriesea mexicana | reverse complement strand
TTGGTTACGATAGTACTGGGTTGCTTCGACTTTTGTGCACTACGCTACGTTCCGGTGTATTTCCTCGCTCTACTGTGGTCTAGTACATTCTACATGGCATTGGGGATGTTGCAAATAGCGGTTTTTGCACGTTAGGTTTAGCTAGGTTACGTTCGATTATGTTACGTTTGCTTACGTTAGGCTGGGATAGATTTGACTCCTGTACCGTACACTCCTGTC
>NW_017038488.1:0-219 GCF_001483705.2 Eufriesea mexicana | reverse complement strand
GGGTAGGCTAGGATAGCCTCGACTTTTGTGCTATGGACTGCTAGTCGGTGGATTTCTGCGCTCAGCTCTAGTAAGCTCTGCTTGTCTATCAGGTGGCCAGCAATGGTTGTCTCGGCACGCTAGGTTGATTTAAGTTATGCATGGCTAGGTCATATATGTTTGGGCCAGGCTTGCGCTGCTTCGACTTTCGCGGTATGCACTGCCATTGGGTGAATTCGG
>NW_017038487.1:0-219 GCF_001483705.2 Eufriesea mexicana | reverse complement strand
TAAAATCGAATTTTCCAGGAATATCCTATAGCTTTGCTATGCCCATAGCACGCCAATAGATTCATTCCTCCTTATGTATGCAAGAAAGTTAGCTCACAACGATGTTAGTCAAAATGTCAATAAATTTGTGTTTTCCAACCACATTCAGTATCATTCCAATGGCTATAGCTCGCCAATAGAATTATTCCTCCTTATTTATGCAAGAAAGGTGGCTCACCG
>NW_017038486.1:0-219 GCF_001483705.2 Eufriesea mexicana | reverse complement strand
AGCAATAGTGGTCTCGGCACGATACGTTGTGTCAGTTTGGGCTCGGTTACGTGGGGTTGGGATGAGTTTGGTTGCGGTAGTTTTAACTTTTATCCTGTACACTGAAGTTTGGTTGATACCTGCACCATACTGTCCTTTAGTATGAGCTGCTTGGAACTTGGTTGGGCATCATCAGCGTTCTCGGCACGTTGAGTTGGGATAGGCTACGTTTTGCTTTGT
>NW_017038485.1:0-219 GCF_001483705.2 Eufriesea mexicana | reverse complement strand
TCCAGCAAGATTCTGTAGCATTGCAATGCCTGTAGCACGCCAACCGAACCTTTTCTACTTATTAGGCAAGAAAGTTAGCTTACCGCGATATCTGTCGAGAATGTCAATAAAATTGAATTTTCATGTCAGACACTATAGCAATGCAATGGCTATAGCACGCCAATATAATCTACCACCCTTATTTACGCGGAAAAGGTAGCTCCACACGATACTAGTCGA
>NW_017038484.1:0-219 GCF_001483705.2 Eufriesea mexicana | reverse complement strand
CCAATAGAATCTTTCGTCCATATGCATCCAAGAAAGTTAGCTCACCGCGATATTAGTCGAAAAGGGCAATAGAATTGAATTTTCCAGCCAGATTCTATAGCACTGTACTGCCTATATCTCGCTAGCAGTATCATTCCTCCTTACACGCGGAAGGAGGTCAGCTCACCACGACATTAGTCGAAAATGTCAATAAAATGGAATTTTCCATCCAGATACTAT
>NW_017038483.1:0-219 GCF_001483705.2 Eufriesea mexicana | reverse complement strand
ACGTAACCTACCTCTGTCTAACATTTGGGTCACCAATATTGCTGTCCTCGGCAGATCCAAGCAAATCGTATTAAAGAAGAGTAGAGGGCAGAAATCCATGATGTCGCAGTGTACATCAGAAAATTCAAAGATACACACGCCTAGCCCAATGAAACATGTCCTGCCCTGACATAGCCAAACTAAGTGTAACATTCCGCGGCCACTACTGCTGGCCTCCGC
>NW_017038482.1:0-219 GCF_001483705.2 Eufriesea mexicana | reverse complement strand
TACTGTGGTCAACTATATTGTGCTTGGCCTTGGGGTGCTTGCAGCAGTGGTCGCGGCACGTTACGCTGAGTTATGCTACGCTCAGCTAGGTTAGGTCAGGTCAGGCTAGGTTGGGTTATCATCGACTTTTGCGCTATTCACTGCAATTCCGTGGGCCCCTGCGCATTGCTGTGCTCTGTCACACTCAACTTGACTCCGCGGTGACCAGCAATGGTGATA
>NW_017038481.1:0-219 GCF_001483705.2 Eufriesea mexicana | reverse complement strand
TAGTATACCCTGATTGTCTCTATGGTGGCCAGCAACAGTTGTCTCGGCAAGTTAGGTTGAGTTATGCTACGTTTGGTAGTGTTACGTTCGGTGATGTTAAGATAGGGTATTTTACCCTACTGTGATACACACTGCTATACTCCGATATCTGCGTTATTCTAAGTTCTAATATTTTCTGCTTGGCTCCGTGGTGGCCTGTAACAGTGGTCTCGGCACGTT
>NW_017038480.1:0-219 GCF_001483705.2 Eufriesea mexicana | reverse complement strand
AAAAGGAAGGGATGCGTTTCATCCTGGGCCTGCTAGTGGACTCATCAGTGAGGCTTTCTTCTAGCAGGTCCTGCCTTAGACCAGAGATACTTAGCTGCCATAGGTCAAAGCTTCACCGAGGACTTGCGAGAAACCCCGAACCTCCGTTTTCCATCTAGCGACGAGAGTGTGAACGTTGGTCGCTACAGATCTTTGGAATTCGATGAAATGGCGACTGAT
>NW_017038479.1:0-219 GCF_001483705.2 Eufriesea mexicana | reverse complement strand
AAAAAAATGAAAAAAAGGTAGCTTCGACTTTTGTGCTCAACATAGGTATTCCATGGACTTCTGCGTTCTACTTCGCTCTATCATTTTCCGCTTGCCTCTGGGGGTGCCAGCAGTAATAGTCTCGACATGTTGGTTTGAGATAGGCTACGTTGGGTTAGGTTGCGTTAGCCATTGTTACGTCTGTGTGGCTTCGACTTTTCTGCTATACACTGCGATCCT
>NW_017038478.1:0-219 GCF_001483705.2 Eufriesea mexicana | reverse complement strand
GTCAGATCAGGTCGTGTCAGGTCAGGTCAGGTCAGGTCAGGTAAGGCAATGTCGGTTAAAGTCTGGACAGGTCAGACCAGGTCGGGTAATTTCAGGTCAGGTAAGGTCAGGTCAGGTAATGTCTGTTCAGGTCAGTTCAGGTCAGGCCTGGTCATTCCCGGTCAGGTCAGGACAGTTGCGTCCGGTCACGTCAGGTCAGGTCACGTAAGGTCAGGTCTC
>NW_017038477.1:0-219 GCF_001483705.2 Eufriesea mexicana | reverse complement strand
GACCAATGCGAGTTTGCATCAATGAAAATGTCTGACTAATGATACTACTTTGCATCACTGAAAATGTCTGACTGTCGTTACTACCTTGCATCACTGAAATTGCTTGAACGGTGGTACTACTTTGTAGCACTGAGAATGTCTGAGCGGTGGTATTACTTTGCATCAATGAAAATGTCTGACTGGTCGTGCTACTTTGCATCACTGGAAATGTCAGCCAGG
>NW_017038476.1:0-219 GCF_001483705.2 Eufriesea mexicana | reverse complement strand
CTGCCGTGCTCTGCGGAGGTCAGCAACATTGTCCTAGGCTCGTTTGGTTTAGTTAGGTTACGTATGCTTATGTTACGGTTCGTTAGCTTTGGACAGGCTGCATTCGACTTTTTTGCTGCATTCTGATTTTCGGTGGATTTCTGCACTCTACGGTGCTCTAGTACATTCTACATGGCTAAGGGTATGCTTGCAATATTTGTCTTGGCACCCTAGTCCGAG
>NW_017038475.1:0-219 GCF_001483705.2 Eufriesea mexicana | reverse complement strand
GATTTCTGCAGTCCACATTGCTCTACCATACTCTCCTCGCCTATGCAGAGGCCAGAAATAATGGTCGTGGCAGGAAAGTTTGAGTTAGGTTACGTTTGGTTAGATTAGGTTTGTTTAGGTTGGGGGGGAGGGGGTGTAGCGTTGACATCTGTGCTTTTCACAGATATTCGGTGGATTTCTGTGCTCTACTGCCCTCTAATAATCTCTGCTCGAACCTGG
>NW_017038474.1:0-219 GCF_001483705.2 Eufriesea mexicana | reverse complement strand
AGATTCCATAGCATTGAAATGGCTATAGCACGCCAATTGAATCTTTCCTCCTTATTTATGCAACAAAGTTGGCTCTCCACGATATTAGTTAAAAATGTCAATAAAATTGGATTTTCCAGCCAGATTTCACTGCATTGCAATGCCTATAGCACGCCCATAGAACCTTTCTTCCTTGTTTATGCAAGAAAATTAGCTCACCACGATATTAGTGGAAAATGA
>NW_017038473.1:0-219 GCF_001483705.2 Eufriesea mexicana | reverse complement strand
CATACATCCATACATCCGTCCACCAATACCCCAATCCATCCATACATCCATCCATCCATACAATCATTCATGCATACATACTTGCACCCATACATCCACCTTGCCATTCATCCATCCATCCATATATCCACCCATCCATACATCCACCGAACCATGCTTCCATCCGTCAATACAAGCACCCATCTATACATCCATCGATCCATACATCTATCCATCCAT
>NW_017038472.1:0-219 GCF_001483705.2 Eufriesea mexicana | reverse complement strand
GCCCTACTGTGCTATACTATGCTGTGCTCGACGCTCAGCATGCCAGCAATTGTTCTCGCGGCAAGTTATGGTGAGTTTTGTCTACGTTATGTTAGATTTCGTTGGTTTGGGTTAGGTTTGGATATCTTTGACTTTTCTGTTGTACACTGAGGTAGAATTCCCTTCGGCTCCCTGCTCTCGCCTAATACGTTCTGCATGGCTCTGGGGTTGCCAGCAATA
>NW_017038471.1:0-219 GCF_001483705.2 Eufriesea mexicana | reverse complement strand
AGTGTCGAAATATAATTTTTTAAATTAATGACAGATTTATTGTTTAGCTAATGAGGAGGTCCTGTTTTTAAATTAATTGGGTTGAAAAATATATAATTTCCATAACTATATAAAAAGAAAAAGGAAATTAATTTTATATCTTCACAAAAATTATGCAACTTAATGGATTGCTCATAAGGAAGTTCTGTCTTTGTATTAATTAATTGTGTTGCAAAATAT
>NW_017038470.1:0-219 GCF_001483705.2 Eufriesea mexicana | reverse complement strand
TTTCTATCCACATCATGTTCATAATGATCGACACCTGTATTTAGGCGAAAATCGCAAATTCTGAAGTTAACGATTTTTCAATTTTCTCTCCCCGACTCCAAATTTACGATTTTCGTGATCCAACCTGCCAAAATTGTCGAGCTTCAACGTCAGCGACTGGCAGAAGTGTCTCTGGACAGAGAGTTTCGATGGTACTACGAAATTTCACCGGATGGCTGG
>NW_017038469.1:0-219 GCF_001483705.2 Eufriesea mexicana | reverse complement strand
AATTTTCCAGTCAAATTCTGTAGCGTTGAAATGGCTATAGCTTACCAATAGAATTTTTCCTCCGTATATACGCTGCAAAATTAGCTGACCACTGTATTGGTCGTAAATGTCAATAGAGTTGAATTTTCCAGGCAGATTATGTATCATTGCAATAGGTATAGCATGTCAATAGAATCTTTCCTCCATATTTATGCAACAAAATTAGCTCACCACGATGTG
>NW_017038468.1:0-219 GCF_001483705.2 Eufriesea mexicana | reverse complement strand
ATCTACAGAATCGCAGTGTACATCTAGAAAGTCGAAGCTACCCAAACCAAGCCCAAACGAACGAAACATAGCCACACATGTAATAACTCGAACTAACGTGCTGAGATGGCTGTTGCTGCCTTCCCCAGTGCCAAGCAGGACATACTAGAGGGCAGTAGAGCGCATAAATGCACCGAATAGCAGTGTACAGCACAAAAGGGGAAGCTTTTCTGACAAAAC
>NW_017038467.1:0-219 GCF_001483705.2 Eufriesea mexicana | reverse complement strand
TTATGTGTGTAGTTCTCCAATTAAACAAGTTTATAAACATACGTTATATCAACGAATACATTTATAGATTTACAGACAATATAATAGTGGTTGGAAATAGGTATTTATTATAAATTAGAAATATATATATCATGAATTAGGGGGAAATTAGTGTATCAGAAATGTTAAAGTTAAGAAATAATAAAGTGATATGATAATAATATTTTATTAAATGCACTC
>NW_017038466.1:0-219 GCF_001483705.2 Eufriesea mexicana | reverse complement strand
TTACACTTTTCTACATGGATACAATCATTCAAACTTATTGCAATGTCATTTTCTTTAATTTCTGAATTTTCGAATCTTTTCACTGATACACTTATTTTCATTATATAAGAAAAATCTTATTTTCGCCTAAAAATGTCTTTGTAATTCGTCAGTTGAATTTTGGTAATAATATTTTGTTGTTAGCATCGACCGGAGCGAAGATCGTCCTTTCAGTCGGTC
>NW_017038465.1:0-219 GCF_001483705.2 Eufriesea mexicana | reverse complement strand
TTTCAACAGCGGATTACCTGTTTGTGTGTAATAGCGGTTTAACCTATTACCTATTATAGATTTGCCAATGAAAATTCTTGTCTTGCTTAAGTCCACGTGCATATTCAGTTACAAATTAATTACTAAACTCTATGCTGCAATAATTAACAAGCAGATAGAAATAAGCCCACTATATCGTAATAATTTCTATATTATATAAATTACAAATCTTTTATAAAA
>NW_017038464.1:0-219 GCF_001483705.2 Eufriesea mexicana | reverse complement strand
TTGCCATTGGATTGAAGGCGTTAGGCGCCCTATTCGTCTAGCTATAACAGATTATAGATTTTGGTTCGACCAAATCTCTGGCAAGTTGTTGGCTGTACTAGCCATTGGATTGAAGTCGTTAAGCGATCTATTCACCATGCTATAACAGGTTATAGATTGTGAATAGACCTATTCTCCGGCAAGTAGTTCACTGTACATGCCATTGGATTGAAGGCGTTA
>NW_017038463.1:0-219 GCF_001483705.2 Eufriesea mexicana | reverse complement strand
TAATACATATTAGAGGAGAGTGGAGCGCAGAAGTCTTTAGAATGGCAGTGTATAGCGGAAAGGGAAAAGCTACCCAAACATATCCCATGCCAACTTAGTCTAACCATACGTAGGCCCAGCGCAGGCTGACTTGTCGCGGCCGCGATTTCTGGTCATCCCCCCCCCCAACGCCAAGCAGAACACACTAAATCACAGCAGAGGGCTGAGGCACTCACCGAA
>NW_017038462.1:0-219 GCF_001483705.2 Eufriesea mexicana | reverse complement strand
TAACGAAACGTAACTAGCAAAGACCTCTATTGCCGGCCTCCCCAGCGGCAAGCAGAGAACTTTAGCAGAGTGCAGAGCGCAGAGGACCATGGAATGTCAGTGTACAGCACGAAAATCAAAGAAACCCTAACCTAACCCAAGCAAACCTAACCTAATCAAACGATGACTAATTCAAACTAACGCCCCACGGCCACCATTCCTGGTATTCCCTGATCATAT
>NW_017038461.1:0-219 GCF_001483705.2 Eufriesea mexicana | reverse complement strand
GCTAGGTTTGGTCAGCATGTCTCTGCCTTTTGAGCTATGCACTGCAATTCGGTGGATTTCTGCACTCTACATTGATCTGCTGTACCCTGCTCGTCTCCCAGGAGGCCAGCAATAGTGGTCCCGGCAAGTTATGCTAAGTTAGTCTGCGTTCGGTTGGGTTAGGTTTGGACAGGTTGGGTTAGAATGCCTTTGACATTTGTGCTGTACACTGCAATGCGG
>NW_017038460.1:0-219 GCF_001483705.2 Eufriesea mexicana | reverse complement strand
GATAACTTAGTCTTTTGCGCTGTACATTGATATTCGGTGGACGTCTAGGCTCTACATTGCTCGCATATGCTCTACTAGACCCTCGGGAAGCCAGAAATAGTGGTAGCACCACGGTAGTTTGTGTTATATTACGTGTGGTTAGGTTAGGATAAGCTTTGTATGGTTAGGATAGCGTTGACTCTTGTGCTACGCACCCCTATTATATGCACTCCTTCTCTC
>NW_017038459.1:0-219 GCF_001483705.2 Eufriesea mexicana | reverse complement strand
TTAACAGTCAGAAGAAACAAGTAAATAGGGCTTTGATTAACCATATTCTGGTAGGTTCACTTTCACTAATACAATTATAAAGAGATGTCTAACGAATTTTCGTATTTGGCTGGTAGTATCACATACGCAAATAGCATTATGCGAGATAAAGAATGTCAATACGACTTATTCTACTACTATGTTTGCATCTGCTACCAAGAACTTGAAAAGAGAATTTTT
>NW_017038458.1:0-219 GCF_001483705.2 Eufriesea mexicana | reverse complement strand
ATAAGGAGAAAAGATTATATTGGTATAGAACAGACATTGAACTACAATAGAAACTGGCTGGAATGTTGAATCTTAATGACACATTCGGCTAATATCGTGGTGAGAAGTCTTTTTCGCATAAATAAGGAGGAAAGATACTATTGTGTTGCTATAGACATTGCATTGCAATCGAATCTGCTGAAAAGTTCAATTGCATTGACATTTTCGACTAATATCGTG
>NW_017038457.1:0-219 GCF_001483705.2 Eufriesea mexicana | reverse complement strand
GGAGCAGGGTACAGTAGAGCACAGTAGATCGCAGAGGCACATTGAATAACAGTCTATCCCAAGAAAGTCAAAGCTACCCGGACATTACCATAGCAAACATAACCTGGCCAAACGTAGTCTGACTCATCCTAACGTGCCGGAGCCACTATTACTAGCCTCGACAGAGCCAAGCAGGGCATAGTAGAGGAGACGAGAGCGCAGAAATCTATAGAATTGGTG
>NW_017038456.1:0-219 GCF_001483705.2 Eufriesea mexicana | reverse complement strand
ATGCAAGGAAGTTGGCACACAAAGATATTAGTCGAAAATGTCAGTAAAATTGAATTTTCCAGCCTGATTCTACAGGACTGCAATGGCTGTAGCATACCAATAGAATATTTCCTCCTTATTTGTGCAAGAAAGTATGCTCACCACGTTATTAGCAGGAAATGTCAATAAAATTGAATTTTCCAGGACGATTCTATAGCTTTGCAACGCCTATAGCACACC
>NW_017038455.1:0-219 GCF_001483705.2 Eufriesea mexicana | reverse complement strand
CAAACGAAACCTAACTCAGCTAACCGTGCAGCGACCACTACTGGCGGCATACGCAGAGCCAAACAGAACATACTATTGTATAGTAGAGGGCTGAAATCCTAAGAATCGCAGTGTACATCAGGAAAGTATAAGAAATCCAAACCTAACCCAAACAAGCGGAACACGACCAAACATAGCATAACTCTGACCAGCGTGCCGAGACCGCTATTGTTGCCCTCC
>NW_017038454.1:0-219 GCF_001483705.2 Eufriesea mexicana | reverse complement strand
TGGGTTTGGTTAGGTCACGTTTGGTTATGTTACGTTTGGCTACGTTAGGCTAGCGTAGCTACGTCTTTTGTGCCATAAACTGCTGATCGGTGTATTCCTACTTCCTGCTGTGTTCCAATACGCTCTTCTTGTCTCTGGGGAGGCCGGCAATTGTGATATCGGCAGGTTAGTGCGAGGTATGCTACGTTTGGTTAGGATAGGTTAGTTTGCGTCATGCTG
>NW_017038453.1:0-219 GCF_001483705.2 Eufriesea mexicana | reverse complement strand
TATTCTCTGGCAAGTAGATGGCTGTACTTGACATTGGATTGAAAGGGTTCGGCGATCTATTCAGCAAGCTATAACAGGATATAGGTTGCGAATAGACCTATTCTCTGGCAAGTAGGTGGCTCTACTTGCCATTGGATTGAAGGCGCTGGGCCATCAATTCACCACGCTATAGCAGGTTATAGATTTTGGATAGACATATTCCCTGGCATGTAGATGACT
>NW_017038452.1:0-219 GCF_001483705.2 Eufriesea mexicana | reverse complement strand
TGTTACGTTTGGTTTGGTTAAGACACTGTTGCTTTAACTTATGCGCTATACACTGCTATTCGGCGGATTACTGCGATGGACATAGCTTTACTATAATCTACTCGCATCCTGGGATGCCAGAAATAGTGGTCTCGGCATATCGTGTTGGGTAACGTGACGTTTGGTTATGTTACGCTTTGCTAGGTTAGGTTAGGATAGCTTTGACCTTTTGTGTTGTAC
>NW_017038451.1:0-219 GCF_001483705.2 Eufriesea mexicana | reverse complement strand
ATAGATATTGAATAGGCCTATACTCTGGCAAGTAGATGGCTGTACTTGCCATGGTATTGAAGGTGTTAGGCGATCTATTCGCCAAGCTATATCAGGTTATAGATTTTGAACAGAGCTATTCTCTGGCAAGTAGATGGCTGTACTTGCCACTTGATAGATGGCGTTAGGCGATCTATTCACCATGATATAACAGGATATAGATTTTGAATAGACCTATTC
>NW_017038450.1:0-219 GCF_001483705.2 Eufriesea mexicana | reverse complement strand
CGCTTTGTTTGAAGGCGTTAGGCGATCTATTCTGCATTCTATAACTGGTAATGGATGATGAATACACCTATTCTATGGAAAGTAGATGGTTGTACCTGCCATTAGATTGGAGGCGACAGGCGATCTATTCACCAAGCTATAAAAGGTTTTAGATTCTGAAAAGACCTGTTCTCTGGCAAGTAGGTGGATATACTTGCCATTGGATTGAAGGCGTTAGGC
>NW_017038449.1:0-219 GCF_001483705.2 Eufriesea mexicana | reverse complement strand
AACCAGATTCTTTGGCATTGCAATGGCAATAGCACGCCAATAGAATCTTCCCGTCTTATTTACCCAAGATAGATAGCTTACCACGATATTAGTCGAAAATGTAAATAAAACTGAATCTGTCAAGCACATTCTATATCATTGTAATGGCTATAGAACGCCAAAAGGATCCTTCCTACTTACTTATGCAAGGAAGTTTGCTCACCACGATATTAGTCGAAA
>NW_017038448.1:0-219 GCF_001483705.2 Eufriesea mexicana | reverse complement strand
AGTGGAACATATTACAGAAGAATAGAGCACAGAAATCCATGGAATCGCAATATAAAGCAGAAATTCAAAGGTATCCTGACCCAACCGAGACAAGCCTAACATAAGCGAACGTTACCTAACTCAACCTAACGAGCCGAGACCACCATTGCAGGCCTGCGCCTAAACGAGCAGAGTACAGAAAAGATATATAGAGCCTTGAAATCCAACGAGCAGCAGTGT
>NW_017038447.1:0-219 GCF_001483705.2 Eufriesea mexicana | reverse complement strand
TTCTGCGGTCTTCATTGCTCTAATATGTTCTGCTCGACTCTACGGAGTTCAGCAACAGCAGTCACGGCTCCTCAGCTTCAGTTAGGTTACGTTTGCTTATATTACGCTTGGATACGTTATTACAGGATAGAATCCACTTTTGTGCTATAGACTGCAATTCGGTGGATTTCTACGCACTACATTGCTCCACTACACACTCCTCGACTGTGGGAAGCCAGT
>NW_017038446.1:0-219 GCF_001483705.2 Eufriesea mexicana | reverse complement strand
AGATCCATTCAGTATCTATAGCCTGTTATAGCTTGGTGAATAGTTCATCTAACGCCTACAGTCTAGTTGTAAGTATAGCCATCTACATACCGGAGAACAGATCGATTCAGAATCTACAGCCTGTTATAGCTCGGTGAATGGATCATCTAACGCCTGCAGTCCACTGATAAGTATAGCCATCTGCTTACCAGAGAACAGATCCATTCAGAATCTATAGCC
>NW_017038445.1:0-219 GCF_001483705.2 Eufriesea mexicana | reverse complement strand
CAGCGCTATACGCTGTTCTTTGGTGGAGTCCTGCCCTCTACATTGCTTTACTGTACTGTGCTCAACTCTGTGGAATCGAACAATGGCGGTCGCGGCACGCTAGGATGTGTTACGTCACGTTCGCGTAGGCCCGCTTAGGCCAAGTTTGGTTGCGACAGCTCCGACTTTCGTTGTATAGACTGTTACTCAGTAGATTTCTGTGATCTACTGTGCTCTACT
>NW_017038444.1:0-219 GCF_001483705.2 Eufriesea mexicana | reverse complement strand
CTATAGCATTGCGACGGCTATAGCAAGTGAATTGTATCTTTCCTCGTTATATACGCAAGAAACATTGCTCACCACGATGTTAGTCGAAAATGTCAATAATTTTGAATTTTCCAAACACATTCTGTATCAATGTAATGGCTATAGCACGCTAATAGTATCTTTCCTCCTTATTTATGCAAGAAAGTAAGCTCACAACAATATTAGTCGTAAATGTAAACA
>NW_017038443.1:0-219 GCF_001483705.2 Eufriesea mexicana | reverse complement strand
AGCCGTCGCAATGCTATAGGATCTGGCTGGAAAGATCAATTTTATTCACATTTTCGACTTATACTGTGGTGAGCTATCTTTCTTGCATAAATATGGGGGAAATATACTGTTCGAGTGCTATAGGCATTACAATGCTATAGAATCTGTCTGGAAATATCAATTTTGTTGACATTTTCGACTAATATCGTGGTGAGCTGACTTCCTTGCGTAAGTAAGGAG
>NW_017038442.1:0-219 GCF_001483705.2 Eufriesea mexicana | reverse complement strand
ATGGATGGTTGTATGGAAGTATGGATGTATGTATGGATGCAGGTATGGATGGATGGCTGTATGGATGGTTGGAAGTGTGGATGGATTGACGTACGGATGGACGATAGTGCGGATGTGTGGATGTATGGATGTATATATGTATGGATGTATGGATGTGTCCTTGTATGGATCGATGGATGTATGGTTCGATGGATGTATGGATGGCTGGATGTATGGATG
>NW_017038441.1:0-219 GCF_001483705.2 Eufriesea mexicana | reverse complement strand
AAAGCATCTTTCCTCCTTACTTACGCAAGGAAGTTAGCTCACCGCGATATTGGTCGAAAATGCAAACAAAATTGTATTTTCCAGCCACATTCTATACCATTGCAATGGCTATGGCACTCAAACTCCATATTTCAAACTTACTTACGCAAGGAAGTAAGCTGACCACGATATTAGTCGAAAATGACAACAAAATTGCATTTTCCAGCCACATTCTATAGC
>NW_017038440.1:0-219 GCF_001483705.2 Eufriesea mexicana | reverse complement strand
GCAGAACATATTAGAGAGCAGTAGGGCGAAGAAATCCACCGAATAGCATTGAATGGCATAAAAGTCTTAGCTATACTGTCCTAACATAACCAAACAAGGCATATGCATACGTAGCCTATCTAAACGTAACGCGCCGAGACCACTATTGCTGGCCTACCCAGAGCCGAGCAAAATATACTAGAGCACAGCAGAGCGCAGAAATGTACCGAACAGCAGTCA
>NW_017038439.1:0-219 GCF_001483705.2 Eufriesea mexicana | reverse complement strand
CCAAACAACCATTCATCCATACATACATCCATCGATACATCCACCTTTCCATAGATCCATCCAACCATACATCCACCTACCCATACATCCAACCATCCATGAATCCATCGAACCATACATCCATCCGTCCATACCAGCACCCATCCCTACACACATCGATCCATACATCTATGCATCCATACATCCATCCATCCATAGATTCATACATCCACACATCCA
>NW_017038438.1:0-219 GCF_001483705.2 Eufriesea mexicana | reverse complement strand
CTAACGCCTTCAAACCAATGGCAAGTGCAGCCATCTACTTGCCAGAGAATTAGTCTATTCAAATTATATAACCTGTTATAGCTTGATGAATAGATCGCCCAACGCCATCAATCCAATGGCAAGTACAGACTTCTACTTGCCAGAAGATAGGTATACTCAAAGTCTATAAACTCCTATATCTTGGTGAATAGATCGCCTAACGCCTTCAATGCAATGGCA
>NW_017038437.1:0-219 GCF_001483705.2 Eufriesea mexicana | reverse complement strand
ATCCGTAGTCGTACGGTAAGGTAACAACTGGCCACATGGTACTGCGTACAGCCACTGTCACAGATCTGTGGCCGCTGTATTCATTTGCTCACTGAGTATCTAAATTCCATATATTTCTTAGATGTCGAGACGCATATCCATCATCGCCCGACATGTTAACAATTGACAAACCAGTACTGAGTACAGAAATCGGCACAATACCATAGCCATAGGAAATAA
>NW_017038436.1:0-219 GCF_001483705.2 Eufriesea mexicana | reverse complement strand
CAGCGCCACCCTAAGTGTCGTGATCACCCTTCCATGCGCCCTTGGCGCGCCTTCTTTCGGTAAAGGTGGGACAATACCTGAGCAGGCGTGAGGTGACGGGTTTTGCCCTAGGGTTACGGTATTCGTTCAGGTCCGATACGTCGGTAGTTTTTTACTTATAGCGAAACTTTGGGTTGACCCTACAGAATTACCAAGGTTTATAACACGTCTTTTGGTTAT
>NW_017038435.1:0-219 GCF_001483705.2 Eufriesea mexicana | reverse complement strand
CACCACGATATTAGTCGAAAATATCAATAAAATTGAATTTTCAAGACAGAATCTATAGCATTGGAATGGCTACAGCACGTGAATAATATCTTTCCTCCTTATTTACCCAAGATAGTCAGCTTAGCACGATATTAGTCGAAAATGTTAATAAAATTAAATTATCCATACAGATTCTATAGCACCGCAATGGCTATATCACGCCAATAGAATCTTTCCTCC
>NW_017038434.1:0-219 GCF_001483705.2 Eufriesea mexicana | reverse complement strand
CCACAATATTAGTCGAAAATATCAATAAAATTGAACTTTCCAACCGGATTCTATAGCATTGCGTGGGCTATAGCGAATGAATTGAATCTATCCTCCTTATATATGCAAGAAAGTTAGCTCAACACCATATTAGTCGAAAATGTCGGTAAAATTGAGTTTTCAAAACACATTCTATATCATCGCAATGGCTATAGCACGCCAATTGAATCTTTCCTCCTT
>NW_017038433.1:0-219 GCF_001483705.2 Eufriesea mexicana | reverse complement strand
GGTGGCCAGCAATAGTTGTCTCGGTTCTGTATGTTTAGTAGATCTACGTTTGGCCAGGTCAGGTTGGTATAGGTAGGGTTAGGGTACATTTGATATTTGTGCTATTCGCTGCTATTTGGCGGCCTTCTGCGCTCCACGGTGGTCTAGCGTATTCTGCTTGGCTCTGTGGATTCCAGTAACAGTGGTCTCTGCACGTTTGGTTAAGTTATGTTACGTTTG
>NW_017038432.1:0-219 GCF_001483705.2 Eufriesea mexicana | reverse complement strand
TTCTATAGCTATGCAATGCCTATAGCACGCCAATAGAACCTTCCCTCCTTATTTATGAAAGAAAGTAAACTCACAGCGATTATAGCCGCAAATGTCAATAAGATTGGATTTTTCAGCCGGACTCTACAGCACTGCAGTGGATATAGCACGCCAAAGGTATCTTTCCCCCTTACTTATGCATGGAAGTTAGGTCACCATGATATTAGTTGAAAATGTCAA
>NW_017038431.1:0-219 GCF_001483705.2 Eufriesea mexicana | reverse complement strand
ACACTTTATTACATGATTTGATGAGTTGTATGATGTGTATGTGTTTGGTATATCGTCTTCTGCCCTTTTACGTCTTGTCTTCCGTCTTACGTCTTCAATTTCTCGTTTTGTCTCCCAACTACTGTCTCGATGTGTTCTGTCTGACTTCCAAAAACCGTCTGATGTTTCGTCTTTAACTTCTAACTATCGCCTGTCTTGTCTAATCTAGGTTTGCGGTGA
>NW_017038430.1:0-219 GCF_001483705.2 Eufriesea mexicana | reverse complement strand
GCGCAGAAATCCACCGAATAGTAGTTTATAACACGAAAGTCAGAGCCATACGGTCCTAACGCAGCGCAACCTAACGCAACCGAACGTCTCGTTACAATGCCTAACGTGCCGCGACCACAATTGCTGACCCCGCGAGAAACAAGCAGAACATGCTAGAGCACAGAACAGCGCCGAAATCGACCGTACAGCAGATTATACCACGACAGGCAAAGGTATCGT
>NW_017038429.1:0-219 GCF_001483705.2 Eufriesea mexicana | reverse complement strand
AATGTCAATAAAATTGAGTTCTCCAGCCAAATTCTACTGCATTGCAATGGCTATAGCACTCCAATAGAATATTTCCTCCTTATTTAAGAAAGGAACTTGGCGCACCACGGAATTAGTCAAAAATGTCAATAAAATTGAATTTTCCAGCAAGATTGTTTGGCACTGCAATGGCAGTAGCACACCAATAGAATCTTTCCTAGTCATTTATGGAAGAAATTT
>NW_017038428.1:0-219 GCF_001483705.2 Eufriesea mexicana | reverse complement strand
GAAACATCAAAGCTATCCAAACCTTATCTGTTCCAACATAAACCAACCATACGTAACCCAACTCAACCTATCGTGCCACGGCCACTATTTCTGGCTTACCGAGGGCAAAGACCGATTATATTAGAGCACAGTAGAGCGATGAAGTCCATAGAATCTCAGTGTACAGCGGAGGAGCCGAAAATATCCAAGCCAAACACAAACTAACATAACCTAACGTAA
>NW_017038427.1:0-219 GCF_001483705.2 Eufriesea mexicana | reverse complement strand
TCATCCTAGAATCGCTACAGAAACAGAATCATCCCTGATGACGTCAATCCAGCGGCTGCAGAGTTCTGCCATTGGATGTACTAAGTACGATAGTGTCAATTTTATACATTTATACCCATAACCGTACGCTAAATTAGTAATTCTAGAATGACTGTGGAATTTACGTCGTTAATGGGCAAATTAATCCATCGGCTAAATTACCATTCAGATGGCTATGCT
>NW_017038426.1:0-219 GCF_001483705.2 Eufriesea mexicana | reverse complement strand
AATGGCAGTGCATAGCAGAATAGTCAATTCATCCGAAGCTGACCCAAACTAACCTAATATAACTCAAACTAACGTGCCGAGAGCACGTTGCACATTGCTGGCCTTCCAGAGCCAAGCTGAACATATTAGAGCACGGTGGAGTGCATACATCCGCCGAATAGCATTGTATATAGCAAGAGACGTAGCAAGCCACACCTAACCTAACCAACCGCGACGCAA
>NW_017038425.1:0-219 GCF_001483705.2 Eufriesea mexicana | reverse complement strand
GTTTCCTTCGGTTAAGTTGGGTCTGGCCATGTTTGGACAGGGCAGATTTAAGTTCCGTGCCGAGCACTGCAATTTCATGGATTTCCGCGCTCTACTGCGCTATAGTATGCCCTGTTTGGCTCCGGGGATGGCAGCAACTCCGGTCGCGGCACGTTGGGTTGAGTTATGCTACGTTCGGTTATGATGTGCTGGTCTGTGTTAGCTTTGGGTTGCTTTGAC
>NW_017038424.1:0-219 GCF_001483705.2 Eufriesea mexicana | reverse complement strand
ACTTTAGTGCTACTGTTTACGGTTGGGTGGATTTCTGCCCCATACAGTGCATTAATATTTTCGGCTTGGCTCTGGCAAGGCAAGCAAGCGTGGTCTGGACACGACAGTATGAGTTAGATTGCGTTTGTTTACGTTACCCGTGGTTAGGTTAGGATTGGATAGCTTTCAATTTTGCGCTATACTGCTTCCGGTATGTTACTATGATCTTCATTGCTCTAC
>NW_017038423.1:0-219 GCF_001483705.2 Eufriesea mexicana | reverse complement strand
AAAATGTCGCGGGCGCTTCTGGTGGCAGGCTCGTTGACGCCACGGCGAAGGCGCCGGTCGCGGCCCCGGTTGCAGCCGGGAAGGACGCAGATGCCAGCTGGTCTCCCGACATCGGTAGGCGCGAGGAGCGATCACAGCAGCAGGCGGCAGCTGCCCCGCAACTGCCCGCGAGGGTGCCCTCGATTGCGCCGAAAAGAGCCGGCGGTAAGACTGGGCGCC
>NW_017038422.1:0-219 GCF_001483705.2 Eufriesea mexicana | reverse complement strand
GAATAGTAGGGCACAGCAAGAAGTGTAAGGCACCCTAGGCTAATCTGTCCTAACCCAACATATCAAACGTATCCAATACCAACCAAACGTGAATAGTCCACAATTGCTGCCCACCCAACCGTCGAGCAGGGCATATTAGAGGAGAGTAGAACGCAAAGTTGCATAAAGCTGCAGCGTATTGCACGAAATTCAAAGATATCCTTACTCAAACCAAACAAT
>NW_017038421.1:0-219 GCF_001483705.2 Eufriesea mexicana | reverse complement strand
GTATACATTAAGATAGGGTAGCTTTGACTTTTATGCTATACACTGCGATTCAGTGGACTTCTGAGCCCAAGTGCGCCCTAGCGTGTTCTGCTCGGCTCTGGGAGGCCAAGCATAGTAGTCCCGAAATTTATGTTGAGTTGTGCTACGATCAGTTAAGTTACATTAGGACAGGTATGGTTTGTATATATTTGACATTTGTGCTGTTCACTGCTACACGGT
>NW_017038420.1:0-219 GCF_001483705.2 Eufriesea mexicana | reverse complement strand
CTATTGGCGCGCAACTGCCATTGCAATGCTGTAGAATGTTGCAGGGAAATTCAATTTTATTGACATTTTCGAATAATATTGTGGTGACCGAGCTTTCATGCATAAATCTGGACGAAAGATTCTAATGGCGAGCTGTGGCCATTGCAATGCTGTAGCATCTGACTGCAAAATTCAATTTTATTGACATTTTCGTCTAATATCGTGGTGAGATAACTTTCT
>NW_017038419.1:0-219 GCF_001483705.2 Eufriesea mexicana | reverse complement strand
GACGTTTTCGACTAATATCGTGGTGAGCTAACTTCCTTGCGTAAGTAAGGAGGAGAGATGCTTCTTGAGTCCTATAGCCATTGCAATGATATAGAATGTGGCTGGATAATACAATTTTATTTACATTTTCGTCTAATATCGGTGCGAGCTAACTTTCTTGCATAAATAAGGAGGAAAGATTCTATTCTCGTGCTATAGGCCTTGCAAAGCTATAGAATC
>NW_017038418.1:0-219 GCF_001483705.2 Eufriesea mexicana | reverse complement strand
ACTTCTGACTTCTTCTCAATTCTTCCCAATTCTCAACTCTGACCGACTCGCGCCCTTGCATCCTTATTTAACACGTTCGTCGCCCAACGCGATTCGGTTGAGTTTCTCGCGGGGCCCAAATCGTACTGTCTGAGCGCTAGAACGTTATCGAACTGGTGATTTGGATGCGTCTACTACAGACACCGCTAGTTAGATGTTGGTCAACGGACCCTATTTACA
>NW_017038417.1:0-219 GCF_001483705.2 Eufriesea mexicana | reverse complement strand
GGCTTCGACATTTATGCTATGTACCGCTATTCAGTGCATTTCTACGTTGCTATGCTATGTTCCACTCGACTCTTGGCATGCCAGCAATGGTGGTCGAGGCACGTTAGGTCGAGTTAGGTTCCGTTAGGTATGGTAAGGTTTGGCTAGGTTTGGCCTGGGTACGTTTGACCTTCGTGGTGTACACGTTCATTCAGAAGATTCCTGCCCACCACTGTGCTC
>NW_017038416.1:0-219 GCF_001483705.2 Eufriesea mexicana | reverse complement strand
GGCTTTGGCGCGATAGGATTGGTTAGATTACATTTGGCTTGCCTAGGTTTGGTTAGGTTTGGTCAGGATTGCTCTGACTTTTCTGCCTTACGTTGAGATTCCATGGACTTCTGTGCTCTATTCTTCTCTAATATGATCCACTCGGATGTTTGGGTACCAGCAATAGCTTTCGCGGCACGTTAGAGGGAGTCACGTTACGTTCGGTTGTTTTGCGGTTGG
>NW_017038415.1:0-219 GCF_001483705.2 Eufriesea mexicana | reverse complement strand
GTCTCTATGGATGCATGGATGGGTGGCTGGATGGGTGGATGGATGTGTGGATGAGCGGATGAAAGGATGGATTGAGGTATGGATGGATGGATGTATGTATGGATGGATGTATGGAGATATGGATGTATGGATGTATGTATGTATGGATGTATGGACGTATGGACGTATGGATGTACGAATGTAAGGATGTACAGGTGTATGGCTGTATGGATGGATGGA
>NW_017038414.1:0-219 GCF_001483705.2 Eufriesea mexicana | reverse complement strand
ACGTGCCGAGACTGTAATTTCCGGCCTACACAGACACAAGCAGAGGGTATTGGAACACAGTAGTGCGCAGAAATCCACCGCATTGCAGTGTATATAACAAAAGTCAAACATACCCTCTCTGAACTTGGCCTCACCTAACCCATCCTAAAGTAGTGAAACTCGGCATAGCTTGACGAGACCTTTTTTGCTGGCACCCCAAGGCCGAGAAGAACATACTGG
>NW_017038413.1:0-219 GCF_001483705.2 Eufriesea mexicana | reverse complement strand
GACTCTGGGGACGCGACCAATAGCGGTCGCGGCACGCTAGGTTGAGTTAGGGTACGTTTGGTTCTGCAAGGTTAGCTTAAGTTGGGCAAAGATACCATTGACTTTGGTGCTACACACTGTTATTTGGTGGATTTCTGAGCTCTACTGAGCTGTACAATATTCTGCTAGGACGGGTGGAGGTAAGGGGCAGCGGTCGCGGCGCGATATGTTGAGTTATGC
>NW_017038412.1:0-219 GCF_001483705.2 Eufriesea mexicana | reverse complement strand
GCTATAGCACGCCAATCGAATTTATCCTACTTATTTATGCGAGGCAGCTTGTTCACCACGATACTGGTCAAAAATGTCAATAAAATTGAAATTTCCAGAACGACCCTATTGCATAACAATGTCTACCGCACGCCAATAAGATCCTTCCACGAAATTTATGCCAGAAGGTTTGCACACCGCGATATAAGCCGAAAATATCAATGAAATTGGTATATCCAG
>NW_017038411.1:0-219 GCF_001483705.2 Eufriesea mexicana | reverse complement strand
GTCGACTAATATCGTGGTGAGATAACTTTCTTGCATAAATACTGAGGAAAGATTCTATTGGGCAGCTATGGCCATTGCAATTCTATAGTATCCGGATGGGAAATTCAGCTTTACTGATATTTTCGACTAATATCGTGGTGAGCTGACATCCTTGCTTAAATATGTAGGAAAGATTCTATTGGCACGCTATAGCCATTGCCGTGCTATAGAATCTGGCTG
>NW_017038410.1:0-219 GCF_001483705.2 Eufriesea mexicana | reverse complement strand
TGTTACGCTATGTTTGGTTACGATATGTTGGTTTGGGTTATATTTGGGTAGCTTTGCCTTTTCTGATATTCACGGCGATTCTACGGGTTTCTGCATTCTACTCTCCGCTAGTGTGTCCTGCATGGCTCTGGGCAGGCCAGCAATAGTGGTCGCGGCACGTTAGAGTTACATGACCTTCCGGTATATTACGATTGGTTATGTTAGGGGAGGATATCTTTG
>NW_017038409.1:0-219 GCF_001483705.2 Eufriesea mexicana | reverse complement strand
CGGCAGATATATGTGCTCTACTGTGCTCTATCACACTATGTTTGCTTCGATGGACTCCAGGAACTGTGGCCGCGGCACGTTAGGCTAAGTTACGTTAGGTTTGGTTATGTTACGATGGCATGGGTTAGGTTTTGGTAGGTTTTACCTTTCTGCTATTCACTGCCATTCCAATGACCTCAGCGCTCCGCTCTCCTCTAATATGCTATGCATGCCGATTCC
>NW_017038408.1:0-219 GCF_001483705.2 Eufriesea mexicana | reverse complement strand
CCGCGCTATATCCATTGCATTGGTATACAATGTGCTTGGAAAATTCAAATTTATTGACATTTTCGACTAACAACGTTGTGAGCTATCTTTCTTGCATATATAAGGCGGAAGGAATTTATTGTCGTGCTATGGGCATTGCAAAGCTATATAATCATACTGAAAAATTCAATTTTATTGACATTTTCGACTAATATCGTGGTGAGCTAACTTTATTGCATG
>NW_017038407.1:0-219 GCF_001483705.2 Eufriesea mexicana | reverse complement strand
GCGTGGTTCAAGCTGCAGTCGATAATGGATGTCTGCGCGATGTAGACGCGTAGAACGAAGTTCCACTGTGCATAAGCAGACTTGGCAAACGCGGCGACCAATGGGATCGCTGGAACCGAGTCTATTAGCTGCCGCCATTACGGATATACTCGTGGTGCGCGAAATTGACAGCGAATAGACTCGGGACTCAAACATAGCGTAATCGAGTAGAAGAATTCT
>NW_017038406.1:0-219 GCF_001483705.2 Eufriesea mexicana | reverse complement strand
TCGGTAGATATCTGTGCACTGCATTGTTCTACTAGCATATGTTTGTCTCTGGGGGGTTAGCAATAGGTGTCGTGGCACGTTTGGTGGGTTAGGTTACGTTTGGTTAGGTTTGTTTAGGATGGGTTTGGTCGGGATGTCTTTGTCTTTTGTGCTATACATTGCTATACGTTCGACATCTGCGCTCTGCGTTGGTCTGCTAGCATTCGCTTGCATTTTGGG
>NW_017038405.1:0-219 GCF_001483705.2 Eufriesea mexicana | reverse complement strand
CGGCTTGGTCATTTCGTAAAATTGTTCTCACTTGTCGTCATAGCCCGCAGGCAGTCCTGATGAGTAAATAAATTATTATATGTACATAATAAATAAATACGTAATACGTAATATAGGTAAAATAAATAAATAAATAAATAAATATATCAACTACAGAATGTAGTCGTAATCGATAAACATATTTGCAATTTCTGTAGACGAACGGAGGGCTATAAGTGA
>NW_017038404.1:0-219 GCF_001483705.2 Eufriesea mexicana | reverse complement strand
AGGTTCTTTCAATATATACAAGTGTAATGAAAAAGAACGAAAAATCTTTACTGGAACGAATTTCAAAGGCAACGAAAAATCTGCGATAAATGATCGCCCACGATCGCGTGTTTCCAAATCTAGCCACTTTTTGAAGGCGGCATAAGCTCATATAGGAAACATCTCACACACGAATTACGCCAGGAAATTCAATGCAAAATAATTCTTGCACGAAGAGGC
>NW_017038403.1:0-219 GCF_001483705.2 Eufriesea mexicana | reverse complement strand
TAGCTGGAAAATCCAATTTTATTAACATTTTCGACTAATATCGTGTTGAGTTAACTTTCTTGCCTAAATATGAAGAAGAGGTTCTATTGGCGTGCTATAGGCATTTCAAAGCTATTGAATCTTCATGGAAAATTCAATTTTATAGATTTTTTCGATTGATATCGTGGTGAGCTAACTTCCTTGCGTAAGTAAGGAGGAAAGATACTTTTTGAGTGCTTT
>NW_017038402.1:0-219 GCF_001483705.2 Eufriesea mexicana | reverse complement strand
AGGACGACAATAGATTCTTTCCTCCTTATATATGCAAGAAAGATAGCTCACAACGATGTTAGTAGAAAATATCAATAAAATTGAATTTTCCAAGCACAATCTATAACAATGCAATGGCTATAGCACGCCAACAGTATCTTTCCTCCTTATTTATAGAAGCAATTTAACTCAACACAATATTAGTCGAAAATGTCAATAAAATTGAACTTTCCAGCCAGA
>NW_017038401.1:0-219 GCF_001483705.2 Eufriesea mexicana | reverse complement strand
CTATTGCCGGGCTCGCCGTGGATAAGCAGAATATAGTGCAGCACTGTAGAGAGCAGATGTCCAACGAATAACAGTGTATAATACGGAAGTCTAAGCTACCATACCCAAGCCTAACATAACCTAACCTAACCAATCGTAAATTGAAGAAACCTAACGTGCCGAGGCCGGTATTGCTGGCCACCCCAAAGCCAAGCAGAAAATATTAGAGCGCAGTAGAGC
>NW_017038400.1:0-219 GCF_001483705.2 Eufriesea mexicana | reverse complement strand
GCCGAGTATCAGTGTATAGCGCAAAAGTCAAAGCTATCGTGTCCTAACCTGACCAAACCTAACATAACCAAACGTATCCTTACTCATCCTGACGTACTGAGACCACTATTGCTGCCGTCCCCAGAGCCAAGTAGAACTTATTAGAGGAGAGCAGATCTCAGTGGTCCATCCAATCGCAGTGCATAGCGCAATAGTCGGAGTTCTCCTGTCCCAACATAA
>NW_017038399.1:0-219 GCF_001483705.2 Eufriesea mexicana | reverse complement strand
ATGGACATTCTGTGCTCTACTCTCCTCTAGTATGTTCCGCTTGGCGTTGGAGAGGCCAGCAATAGTGGTCTAGGCACGTTCGGTTCGGTTAACTTCCGTTCGGTTTTGTTGCGTTTTGTTATGTTAAGATAGGGTAACCTTGACTTTTGTGCTACGCACTGCTACCCGATGGATTTCTTCGCTCTACATTTCACCACGATGCTCTGCTCGCCTCTGCGG
>NW_017038398.1:0-219 GCF_001483705.2 Eufriesea mexicana | reverse complement strand
ATTGCAATGCTAGAGAATCTGGCAGGAAAATACATTTTCATTGGCATTTACAACTAATATCGTTGTGAAATAACTGTACTGCATAAATAAGTATGAAATATTCTATTGGCGCCCTATGGCCATTTCATTGCTATAGAATCAAACTGGAAAATTCAGTTTTATTATTATTTTCGACTAATATCGTGGTGACCTAACTTTCATTTATACACAAGAAGGAAA
>NW_017038397.1:0-219 GCF_001483705.2 Eufriesea mexicana | reverse complement strand
AGTAGTGGTCTCGGCACGTTTGTTTGCGTTGGGTTTTGTATTGTTATGCTAGGTTTGGTGAGGTTATGATACGGAAGCGTTGACTCTTGTGCTACACACAGGTCTTCGATGGATTCATGCTACCTACTGTGCTCAAACATGTTCTTCTTGTCTCTAGGGGGGTGGGGGCAGCTATGGTGGTCTCGGCCCGTTGGATTGAGACCTGTTACGTTTGGCTAT
>NW_017038396.1:0-219 GCF_001483705.2 Eufriesea mexicana | reverse complement strand
GTGCGTAGTACAAAAGTCGAAGCGGACATAGCTTAACCAAACGAAACATAGCATAACGAGACGGAACATAACTCCACCTAACTGCCATACACCACTATTGCCGGACTCCCCAGAGCCAAGTAGAACATATTAGACGTGTTAAGAGTGCATAAATCGACACAATCGCATTGTATAGCAGAAAAGACAAAGCTATCCGAACTTAACCCAAGCAAATGTAAC
>NW_017038395.1:0-219 GCF_001483705.2 Eufriesea mexicana | reverse complement strand
TATAACAGGTTATAGATTTTGAATAGACCTATACTCTGGCAAGTAGGTGGCTGTACTTGCCATAGGATTAAAGGCCTTTGGCTACCTATTCACCAAGCTATAACAGATAATGTATTTTGAATGGACCCATCCTCTGGCAAGTAGATGGCTGTACTAGCCATTGCATTGGAGGCGTTAGGCGATGTATTCACCAAGCTATAACAGATTACAGATCTTGAA
>NW_017038394.1:0-219 GCF_001483705.2 Eufriesea mexicana | reverse complement strand
CCTCTCCACACTAATGTCTCTTGCTTGGCTCTGGGTAGGCCAGCAAGGGTTGTCCCGCAAGCTAAGGTTGAGTTATGTTACGTTTGGTAATGTTACTGTTGGCTGGGTTAAGAGAGGTTAGCTGAGACTCTAGTGATAAAGTCTGCTATTAGAAGTATTTCTGCGCTCTACAGTGCACTAATATTTTCAGCTTGGATCTGTCTAAGCCTGCCATATTGG
>NW_017038393.1:0-219 GCF_001483705.2 Eufriesea mexicana | reverse complement strand
CAGGGAAAAGGTCTATTCAAAATCTATAACCCTTTATACCTTGGTGAATAGATCGTATAACGCATTCAATACAATGGCAAGTACAACCATCTACTTGCCAGAGAATAGGTCTATTCAAAATCTATAAACTCTTAAAGCTTGGAAATTAGATTCCCCAACGCCTTCAATCCAATGGCAAGTACAGGCATCTGCTTGCTAGAAAATAGGTCTATTCAAAAT
>NW_017038392.1:0-219 GCF_001483705.2 Eufriesea mexicana | reverse complement strand
AAGACACGTGTTGGAGTATGTACTTTGTTTTTAGTATTCGTGGCTGATTATACTGATTTTAATGTTGGTTTAAATTGAGGTACTATATAGCGTCGTTTGGAAACTTGGATCGAGGAAAATTTAAGTATCCAACATCGTGGGGTACTTAAAAATATCTTGCATGCCGTTTATGTGGGTCTTGGTGTTACATAATACAGGGTGGGCACTGAAAAATTGAAA
>NW_017038391.1:0-219 GCF_001483705.2 Eufriesea mexicana | reverse complement strand
CCAATGGCAAATACAGCCATCTACTTGCCAGAGGATATGTCTATTCAAAATCTATAATCTGTTGTAGCATAGTGAATAGGCCGCACATCGCCATCAGTCCAATGGCAAGTACAGACTTCTGCTTGCCAGAGAATTGGTCTATTCAAAATCTATTACCTCTTATAACTTGGTGAATAGATCGCCTAACGCATTCAATACAATGGCAAGTACAGCCATCTG
>NW_017038390.1:0-219 GCF_001483705.2 Eufriesea mexicana | reverse complement strand
GGCTACTGTGCTGGGAGTAATAAGTATCCCTAGCCATATCTGATGCATACATTGATTTTTTTTAGAACTGCAGCAGAATACAAGTCATCATTGAACAGATCAAACCAATTCTACAGTGCTCTATTAATGGATGTATTAGAAACCGTGCTTATAACTATAAGTATCTCTAGCCACAACCGGAATATACATTGCTCCTTCTAGATTTGCTTTTAAATTTAC
>NW_017038389.1:0-219 GCF_001483705.2 Eufriesea mexicana | reverse complement strand
TATTTATTATATTCTTACTAACATTAATACAATTATTTATTTACTACATTCTTGCTAAAATTAGTACAAATATTTATTTACTGTATTCTTGCTAAAATTAATACAAATATGTATTTACTATATTCTTGCTAAAATTAATACAAATATTTATTTACTGTATTCTTACTAACATTCGTACAATTATTTATTTACTATATTCTTGCTAAAATTAATACAAAT
>NW_017038388.1:0-219 GCF_001483705.2 Eufriesea mexicana | reverse complement strand
GAATTTTTAATAGGCTTATTCTATGTTAAGTAGATGGCTATACCTACCATTGGATTGAGAACGCTAGGAGATCTATTCATCAAACTATAGAAAGATATAGATTTTGAATAGACCTATCCTATGGTGAGCAGGTGGCTATACCTACCATTGGATTGAGAACGTTAGATGATCTATTCATCAAACTATAGCTGGTTATAGATTTTGAATAGACGTATTCTA
>NW_017038387.1:0-219 GCF_001483705.2 Eufriesea mexicana | reverse complement strand
GTGCGTAACCTATCGCAAAGTAACTTGCCTAAGCCGCTATTGCTGTCCCCCCAAAGCCAAACAAAGCACATTAGAGAGCAGTGGAGCGCAGAAACCCGCCGAATGGCAGTGTATAGCACAAAAGCCAAATCTATCCTTTCCTGAGCCATCCAAACGTAATTTAACCGAACGCAACATAACTTAACCTAACGCGCCGAGTCCACTATCGCTGTCCTCTCA
>NW_017038386.1:0-219 GCF_001483705.2 Eufriesea mexicana | reverse complement strand
ACACTCGCGGAAGGTTACGCTTTTACGACACCGTGACACTTCGATAGAAGCAAGCATACATGCTTTGCCACAGCTATCAATTTGGAGCATGAAAAAGCCACTAAAGTCCTCGTTCTATCCCTTCTTTCTAAACTTACCCCTCTTTCATCGCGTTTCGTCCTTTTCTCCTTACCGTCTTCCTTATTCTCTTCTTTCTTTCGTTTCTTACCCTTCTTCCTT
>NW_017038385.1:0-219 GCF_001483705.2 Eufriesea mexicana | reverse complement strand
CAGTGGAGATTTGAATTAGGCAGTATTTCTAGAATGATTAATGTTTGCATCAGCTGTGGTTAAAGGTATTTACTATTCCCGGCACAGTAGTTGGCACATTCACCATTATAGCGCTCTAGCTATTGGATTAACCTGTTCAGTAATGATTTGTATTCTATTGCAATTCCAGAATGACAAATATCTGACCCACTATCACTCCTGACAGTAGCAATTGACGAA
>NW_017038384.1:0-219 GCF_001483705.2 Eufriesea mexicana | reverse complement strand
ATAGGATCTTTCCTCCGTATTTCTGCAAGAAAGATACCTCACCACGATATTAGTCGAAAATGTTAATAAAGTTGAATATTCGAGGTAGATACTACAGCATTGCAATGTCTATAGCTGGCCAGTAGAATCTTACCTCCTTATTTTTGCATAAAAGCAATCTCACCACGATATTAATCGAAAATGTCAATAAAATTGAATTTTCGTGGAAGATCCTATAGC
>NW_017038383.1:0-219 GCF_001483705.2 Eufriesea mexicana | reverse complement strand
GCTACACTCTGCGCTGCACAAGGGGGCCAGTAGCAGTTGTAGCGTGACGTCATGTTGGGTCATGCTGCGTTTGGTTTGGTTAGATTAGGTCAGGTTATGCTATGATATCTACGGCTCTTGTGCTATTCGCAGCAATGCGGTGGATTTCTGCGCTCCACTGTGCCCTAGTTCATTCTGCTTGACACTGTGGAGGCCAGCAATGGTGGTCTCGCCGTGTTA
>NW_017038382.1:0-219 GCF_001483705.2 Eufriesea mexicana | reverse complement strand
CACGCCAATAAAATCTTTGCTCCTTGTTTATGCGAGAAGGTTAGCTCACCACGATACTAGTAGAAAATGATAATAAAATTGAACTTTCCATCCAGATTCTGTAGCACAGCAATGGCAATATCACGCCAATAAAATCTTTTCTCCTTATTTATGCTGGAAAGTTAACTCACCACGATATTTGTCGAAAATGTCAATAAAATTGAATTTTCCGGCCAGATT
>NW_017038381.1:0-219 GCF_001483705.2 Eufriesea mexicana | reverse complement strand
CAATGGAAAGCACAGCCATCTACTTGGCAGAGAATAAGTCTACTCAAAATCTATAAGCTGCCAAAGCTTCCTGATTAGATCGCCTGACGCCTTCAATCCAGTGGCCAGTACAGCCATCTACTTGCCAGAGAAAAGGTCTATTCAAAATCTATAACTTGTTATAGCTTGGCCAATAGATCGCCTATCGCCTTCAATCCAATGGCAATTACAGCCATCTAC
>NW_017038380.1:0-219 GCF_001483705.2 Eufriesea mexicana | reverse complement strand
GTACTTTTGCGCGTATGTTTTATATATTAATCCTTCGAGAGTAATTTAACCACTTGCGCTGGAAGGACGTGTCACGCACGTCGTAATGCTTTTGTCACAGAATCGTCAACGACGTGGTACACACGTTGTTAGGCAACTGTTACGGAAACATTGGATCTCTCTGGCACACGTGTCTGTGAATTTCTTGCCACCGCGAGTGGTTAAAAAACGACGAATACT
>NW_017038379.1:0-219 GCF_001483705.2 Eufriesea mexicana | reverse complement strand
TATTGACATTTTCGACTAATATCGTGGTGAGTTAACTTTCTCGCAAAAATATGGAGGAAAGATTGTATTGGCGGGCTATAGGCTTTGCAATGCTATAGAATCTTGATGGAAAATTCAATTTTATTGACATTTTTGGCTAATTTCGTGGTGAGCTATCTTCCTTGCATAGGTATGGAGGAAAGATCCGTTCGTAGTGCTATAGCCATTGCAATGCTGCAG
>NW_017038378.1:0-219 GCF_001483705.2 Eufriesea mexicana | reverse complement strand
TTTAAATTACCAGTGAAGAAATTATTCCAGCGGCTAAAGTGCTGTGATGATGGCTATACTCAGAGGTGTTATGTCAATCGTTAATAACTCGAGCATCATTGCGTCAGACCTTTGTTGCGCTAGAACAGCAAGAGTGCCAAAGCATCGCTGAGCAAGTTAATCCAATGGCTAATTTGCTCTATTTATGGAAGTACCTGCTGACATACTTGGAAATGTGAA
>NW_017038377.1:0-219 GCF_001483705.2 Eufriesea mexicana | reverse complement strand
TGGTTATGTAACGTATGGTTAGATTAGCTCAGGATAGCTTAGTCCTTTGTGCTATACACTGCAATTCGGTGGATTTCTGCGCTCTACTGCGCTCTAATGTTTTCAGCTTGGCCCAGGGATGGACAGAAATGGTGGCCTCGGCGCGTTATTCTTTTTTCTGGTACGTTCGTTTAGGTTGGGTTAGGCCAAGTTTGGTCAGGGTAGCATCAAATTTTGTGC
>NW_017038375.1:0-219 GCF_001483705.2 Eufriesea mexicana | reverse complement strand
AACAGAATATTGTCTTTTGACTAGTAAGAGGTATCAAATTCAGAGAATCAAGGGGAATGGATATTGCTTTTCATTCCCCTTCTCGCGATATCTTCATATCCATTGAATCACAAAAAGCGTTTAGTCCAACAAGATATTCCTCACAGAAACAGCATAAATACGGAACTGAAATGTAATGTAATGGATATTTACATTAAAATTGTAACATCCATTGTTTTT
>NW_017038374.1:0-219 GCF_001483705.2 Eufriesea mexicana | reverse complement strand
TTCTAGGCCTGGCGCTGGGGTGGGCGGAAGTGGTGGTCTCGGCCTGTTAGGTGGAGCAAGGTTTGGTTCGAGTTGGTTAGGTTAGTCTCGGTGGTGATAGGACAGCTTCGAATCTTCTGCTATACATTGCCATTCTTTGGTATCCTTCGCTCTACGTTCCTCTAGTAAGTTCTACTTGGCGATGCGGAGGCCAGCAATATTGTGCTGGGCTCGTTAGGT
>NW_017038373.1:0-219 GCF_001483705.2 Eufriesea mexicana | reverse complement strand
CTATAGCACTGCAATGTCTACAGCACGCCAGTAGAATCTCTCTTCATTATTTATGCAAGAAAGTTAGGTCACCATGATATTAGTCGAAACTGTCAATAAAAATTATTCTGCCAGGCACATTCAATATCATTGCAATGCTTATACCAAGCCAAAAGGATATTTCCTCCTTATTTATGCAAGAAAGGTAGCGCACCACAATATTAATCGAAAATGTCAATA
>NW_017038372.1:0-219 GCF_001483705.2 Eufriesea mexicana | reverse complement strand
GTGCGGCGGATTACTGCGCTCTACATTGCTGTACTCTACTCTGCTCGTCTCAGTGGGCGCGAGAAATAGTGATCTCGGCACGTTATTTTGAGTTATGTTACGCTTGGTTATGTTAGGCTACGTTAAGTTTGGTAAGGATAGCTTTTACTTTCGTAATCTACACCGATATTCAGTGGATTTCTGTTATCTGCTGTGCTGTAATACACTATGCTTGGCTCT
>NW_017038371.1:0-219 GCF_001483705.2 Eufriesea mexicana | reverse complement strand
CCACGATCGCCATTGCTGGCCTCCCCAGAGACGAGTAGGGTACAGTAGAGCTACGAAGAGGGAGGAAATCCACCGAATGGCAGTGCATAGCGCAAAAGTCAAAGATTCCATATCCGAACGTAATCAAGTATGACGTAAACAGGCGTAACATAACCGAGCGTAGCCTAACACAATCTACCGCGCCGCGGAAACTATTTATGGCCTCCACAGAGCAAAGCG
>NW_017038370.1:0-219 GCF_001483705.2 Eufriesea mexicana | reverse complement strand
GGAGGAAAGATCCTTGCGGAGCGCTATAGCCATCGCAATGCAGTAGAATCTGCCAGGAAAATTTTATTTAATGACATTTTTTACTAGTAACGTATAGTGCTACCTTTCTTGCATAAATAAGGAGGAGAGATTGTATTGGCAAGTTATAACCATTGCAATGCTATAGAATCTGGCAGGAAAGTTCAATTTTATTGATATTTCCGACTAATATCGTGGTGA
>NW_017038369.1:0-219 GCF_001483705.2 Eufriesea mexicana | reverse complement strand
CACCGGTATGATTCCCAACCACTTAGGAACCCTCCTACAATAACCTTCTTTTGTTCATCTCTATCCTCGAAAATTCTCTGTTAGATCTCCATTAGATCCTCGACCACGTGATCCACCTAGCTGCCAAAATTGCCTATCAGATAATTACATCTTCCTGTAAAACCCAATCCCAAATTCTATTCGAATAAATAAATTCAATAACTGCTTTAACCTATTTTA
>NW_017038368.1:0-219 GCF_001483705.2 Eufriesea mexicana | reverse complement strand
TGACATTAAATTCCAAGCATTTCTCGAAACCAATATTCACAGGCCCTCGTCAAATTTTTGGACAATATTTGTCACTTTGTATCAGGAGAATATAATGTCACAGAAGATATTCAGTGATTACAATTCCAGGAAAATGACGTCGAATTCCAAGAATTCCTCGAAACTAATATTCACAGGCCCTCGTCAAATTTTTGGACCATATTTGTCACTTTGTATCAG
>NW_017038367.1:0-219 GCF_001483705.2 Eufriesea mexicana | reverse complement strand
GCTAGGTTACGTATGTCGATGTTACGGTTGGTTATGTTAGGAGAGGTTAGCTTTGACCTTAACGCTATAGTCTGGTATTAGGTTGACCTCTGCGCCCAAAAGTGCTGTGATATTATCAGCTTGGCTCTGCGAAGGCAAGTAATGCTGGTCTCGGCACGTTATGTGTGTCAACTAACGTTCGATTTGTCTGGGTTAGGCTATGATTGGTCAGTGTAGGTT
>NW_017038366.1:0-219 GCF_001483705.2 Eufriesea mexicana | reverse complement strand
ATATATTTTTCCCCTTGCAACGGAGATGGCCTGCGCGCAAGAGAGTCTCGACCCCCCGGGTACACAAACCGCGACGGCGGCCGCTTAAGAATGGGGCCCATCTTATCGCCACTCTTCTTCTTGCCGTGACCGTGCATCTTTCCGGTCTTCGCGGCAGTCGCGGGACGTGCGTGGGCGGAGCTCATCCCCGAGGAGCGGCGCCCCGTCTTACCGACGGCT
>NW_017038365.1:0-219 GCF_001483705.2 Eufriesea mexicana | reverse complement strand
GGCAAAAATAGTGGCCTCGGCACGTTAGGTTGAGTTAGGGTATGATTGTTTATGTGCTGTTGTGTCAGGTTAGGTCTGGGTAACGCTGACATTTCCGAAATGCACTGCGATTCAATGTATTTCTGCGTGCTACTATCCACTAACATGTCCTGCTTAGCTCCGGTGTGGCCGGCAAAGTGGTCAAGGGTGTTAGGTTTGATTAAGTTTGGTTCCTTTATG
>NW_017038364.1:0-219 GCF_001483705.2 Eufriesea mexicana | reverse complement strand
TTGCTGGAAAATTCAATTTCATTGATAATTTCGACTAATATCATGGTGAGCCAACTTCCTTGTGTAAGTAAGGAGGGAAGACACTATTGGCGTGCTATTGCTATTGCAATGCTACAGGATCTGGATGGAAAGTTCAAATTTATTGCTATTTTCTAATGGTATCGTGGTGATCTATCCTTCTTGCATGAACAAGGAGGAAAGATTATATTGGCAAGCTAT
>NW_017038363.1:0-219 GCF_001483705.2 Eufriesea mexicana | reverse complement strand
GACGAGGAACGGTGATCGCGGCACGCTATGTTCAGCTATTGTAAGTTGGGTTAGGTTAGGCTGCGTAGGGTTATGTCAGGATATCTTCGACCTTTGTGCGATACGCTGCTATTCGGTGTAACTATGCGCTCTACCTTGCTCTTCTATACTATGCGTCACTCAGGGGAGGAGAGCAATAGTGGTCGTGGCACGTTACTTCGTGTTAGGTTATGTTTGGTT
>NW_017038362.1:0-219 GCF_001483705.2 Eufriesea mexicana | reverse complement strand
ACCACGATATTAGTCGAAAATGTCAATAAAATTGAACTTTCCAGCCAGTTTCTATAGCAATGCGACGGCTAGAGCACGCCAAGAGGATCTTTCCTCCTTACATACGCACGGAAGTTAGCGCAGCACGATATTAGTCGAAAATGTCAACAAAATTGAACTTTCCAGCCACAAAATATATCACTGCAACGGCTATAGCACCCAAAAAGCATCTTTCCTCCT
>NW_017038361.1:0-219 GCF_001483705.2 Eufriesea mexicana | reverse complement strand
TTGAGCGCAGGGATCCACCTCATTGCAGTGAAGAGCACAATAACCGCAGATATCCCAGCATAAACTGCCCTAACCTAACCTAACGTAACCAAACGTAACGTAACTCCGCCTGACATACCAGTACCACTAATGCTCGCCGCCCGATGGTCGAGGAGGGTATAGTAGTGCAATATAGGGCGCAGAAATCCACCAAATAGCAGTGTACGGCACAAAAGTCGA
>NW_017038360.1:0-219 GCF_001483705.2 Eufriesea mexicana | reverse complement strand
GCACAAAAGTCAAAGATATACTAACATAACCTGGACTAACCTGACATAACCAAACGTAGCCTATCTCAACATAACGTGCCGATAGCAGTATTGCTGTATTTACCAGAGACAAGCTGAACATATTAGAACTCTGTAGAATGCAGATGTACGCCGAAAGGCAGTGTAGGGCACAAAACTCAAAGGCATCATAAACGAACATAACCCTACCTAGCTAAACAA
>NW_017038359.1:0-219 GCF_001483705.2 Eufriesea mexicana | reverse complement strand
TTCGGCTAGTGTCGTTGTGAGCTAACTTTTTTGCATAAATATGGAGGATAGATTCTATTGGCGCCCTATAGGCGTCGCAATGCCATAGAATCTGGCTGGAAAATTCAATTTCTTTGACATTTTCGACTAATATCGTGGCGTGCTATCTTCCCTGCATAAATAAGGAGGAAAGATTATCTTGGCGAGCTACAGCCACTGCAGTGCTATAGAATCTGGACG
>NW_017038358.1:0-219 GCF_001483705.2 Eufriesea mexicana | reverse complement strand
AGCTAACTTTCTTGCATAAGTGAGGTGGAAAGATTCTATTGGCCTTCTATAGCCATTGCAATGGCCCTGAATCTGGCTGGAAAGTTCTATTTTATTGACAGTTTGTCTAATATCGTGGTGAGCTAACTTTCATGCATAAACAAGGGTGCAAGATTTCATTGGCAAGCTATAGCCATTGCAATGCAGTAGAATCAGGCTGGAAAGTTCAATTTTATTGAC
>NW_017038357.1:0-219 GCF_001483705.2 Eufriesea mexicana | reverse complement strand
GGGCGCAGAAATACACCTAATAGCAGCCTATATCACTGAAGTCAAAGCTAACTTCTCCTAACGCAACCAACATTAACATAACCAAACGTAACATATGTGAAGCTTTTGTGCCGCGTCAACTATTGCTGTCCTATCTAGAGCCAAGCAGAATTCTGAAGTGGAGAGTTGGGCGCTGAAATCCATGGAATCACAGTGTACATCTGAAAAGTCGAAACTACC
>NW_017038356.1:0-219 GCF_001483705.2 Eufriesea mexicana | reverse complement strand
ACCTGTTATAGCTTGGTGAATAGATGGCATAGCGCCTTCAATCCAATGGCAAGTACAGCCATCCACTTGCCAGAGAATATGTCTATTCGAAACCTATTACCTGTTATAGCTTGGCGAATAAATCGCATAACGCCCTCAATCCAATGGCAAATACACCCATCTTCTTGCCAGAGAATAAGTCTATTCAAAATCTATAAGCTGTCACAGCTTGGCGATTAG
>NW_017038355.1:0-219 GCF_001483705.2 Eufriesea mexicana | reverse complement strand
TGTCAGGTGGGATATGTTCGTTCGGGTTAGGTTTGCGTGTTTTCGACTTTTCTCCAGTACACTACGATTCTAAGGAATCCTGAGCTCTACTCTGTCCTAACATGTTCCGCTAGACTTTGGGGAGGCCAGCAATAGTGCTGGAGGCATGTTGGGTATGGTTTTTTTACGTTTTGCCATTTGGTTAATGTTTGGTTAGGTTAAGATAGGGTAACCTCGACT
>NW_017038354.1:0-219 GCF_001483705.2 Eufriesea mexicana | reverse complement strand
CATGAGATGTCCCACTGTTCTTATTTAGATAAAAATACCCTGTATATCCCAAAACATCATATACAAATTTCAAAATTCTCAATTCTTTTCTCACGGCTGACTAACTTCGTTGACACTTGCTAGATCACAAGCAGTGATCATCATCAAACCGGTGCCGAAGATCATAGGTTACCGTTTTTGGCCAGTAGTGGACATTGCCTGTGATCAAGGAAGTGTCAG
>NW_017038353.1:0-219 GCF_001483705.2 Eufriesea mexicana | reverse complement strand
GGGGAGAAATCCAACGAAAAGCAGTATGTAGCACAAGAATCGAAGGTACACTGACTTTACCTACCAAACCGTAACACTTCCATACGTAATCAAACGAAACCAAACGTGCCACCACCACTGCTGCAGGGCTCCCCAGAGGAAAGCAGATCATATTGGAGGAGAGTAGGGCGCAGAAACCAATATAATCGCGGTGCACAGCAGAAAAGTCAAAGCTATCCA
>NW_017038352.1:0-219 GCF_001483705.2 Eufriesea mexicana | reverse complement strand
ACGAGACCAAACGCATCCTATCACAACCATACGTGCCGTGAGAACTATTGCTGGCCTCCTGGTCGCCTATCCGGGCATATTAAAGGAGAATAGAGCGCTGAGGTCCGTAGAATGACAATGCGTAGCGCGAAAGTCAAATATATCCCAACCTAACCAAAACAAAACTAACCAAACGTAACCCACCTCAACCTAACACGCCGCGGGCACAATATCTGGAAC
>NW_017038351.1:0-219 GCF_001483705.2 Eufriesea mexicana | reverse complement strand
AATATGTATCAGCCGTGAATACTTCGCTAAGAACTCGTGCACACGTTTCGTGCCCTTAACGAGGCTAATACGATGCATTGCTTATCAAAAAGACCCAAAATTGATCATTTTGGCGAGGTTTTGAAGCTGACTATAACGTTCTAATTTACTCATTTCTTGGCGTCCACTCCTCTCGACGATAATTCTTTTTTACAGCTCTTTAACAAAGACCAGGGATCA
>NW_017038350.1:0-219 GCF_001483705.2 Eufriesea mexicana | reverse complement strand
TTCTTCCTCCTTACGTATACAAGGGTGTTAGCTCGCCACGATATTAGTCGAAAATAGCAATAACATTGAATTTTCCAGCCTGTTTCTTTAGCATTGCAATGGCTATTGTGGATCAATAGTATTCTTCCTCCATACGTATACAAGGGAGTTAGCTCACCACGGTATATGTCGAAAATGTCAATAAAATTGAATTTTCAAGCCAGGTCCTGCAGCAACGCA
>NW_017038349.1:0-219 GCF_001483705.2 Eufriesea mexicana | reverse complement strand
TATTGACATTTTGGTATCATATCGTTGTGAGCTAATTTTGTTGCATAAATAAGGATGAAAGATTCTATTGGCATGTTATAGCCATTACAATGCTATAGAATCATACTGGAAAATACAATTTTATTGACATTTTCGATTTATAGCGTTGTGAGGTAGTTTCGTTGCATAAATAAGGAGGAAATATTCTTTTGGCATGCAATAGCCATTGCAATGCTATAG
>NW_017038348.1:0-219 GCF_001483705.2 Eufriesea mexicana | reverse complement strand
GCGTAACATAATCCAACCTGTCGAGCCCAGTCCATTATTGCTGGCCTCCACAGTTTCAAGCAGAGCATACCAGAGCACAGAAGCGCGCAGAAATCCACCGAATAGCATTGTTTACCACGAAAGTCGCAGCTATGTGGACATAACCCTAACAAACGAAGCCTACCCCAACTTAGCCTAACCCGACCTGACTTGCCGAGAACGCTATTGCTTGCCTTTCCA
>NW_017038347.1:0-219 GCF_001483705.2 Eufriesea mexicana | reverse complement strand
GAGTACTGGAGAATCGGTATTTTATATTCTGACGTCGAGGCAAAGGATTTTTGAGTGTGAGTATCCCTCTAAAATTGATATTTAATATTTTGACGTAGAAGCGAAGGATTTTTTGGATACGAGTACCCCTCCTGACTCGGTATTCGATATTTCGATCTCGAAGCTAGGGATTTTTTGAATGTGAGTCCTTTTGGTACCACGATAATTCATATTCTGACG
>NW_017038346.1:0-219 GCF_001483705.2 Eufriesea mexicana | reverse complement strand
GTGACTTTCGTGCTGTACTCTGTTATTCGGTATATTTCTGTGATCTACTGTGATCTACTACATCCTGCTTGGCTCTGGGGTGGCCAGGAGCAGTGGTCGCAGCAAGTTGCGTTGAGCTATGCCACGCGTGGGTAGGTTAGGTTAAGCCTTGTTAGTTTAGTATATCTTCGACTTCTGTGCAGTACACAGCCGTGCGGTTGGTCTCTGTGCACTACTGTG
>NW_017038345.1:0-219 GCF_001483705.2 Eufriesea mexicana | reverse complement strand
AGGTACGGCTGGTAGGATTTATGGATGTATGGATTTGTGGATGTATGGATGCATGGTTGGATGGTTGTGTGAACGGACGCATGGATGGATGGATGGGCGTATGGATGCATGTATTGGTGTATGTATGGATGTATGGATGGATGGATGGATGCATTGTTGTGTGGATGTACGGATGGATGGATGTGTGGCAAGGTGGATGTATGGAAGGATGTATGAATG
>NW_017038344.1:0-219 GCF_001483705.2 Eufriesea mexicana | reverse complement strand
TGCCTGAAAAGTTCAATTGTGTTGACCTTCTCGACAAACATCGCGGTGAGCAAACGAATCTGATTAAATTCGAAGGAAAGATTACATTGGTTTGCTTGATCCCCTGCATTGCAGTAGAATCTGACCGGAGAGCTCATTATCGACTTATATGGTGGTATGCAAACTTTTCGGCATAAACAAGGTGGAGGGATACTATTGGCTCGCTATAGCCATAGCATT
>NW_017038343.1:0-219 GCF_001483705.2 Eufriesea mexicana | reverse complement strand
CCCGAACTAACGTGCAGAGACCGCTATTCCTGCCCTACCCAGAGCAAACAGGGACAAAATGAAGCACAGTAGAGCGCAGAAACCCACCGAATAACAGCGTACGACGCAAAAGTTAATGCTGTCCTAACCAAACATTGTCCAAACCAACCTAACCGGAGGTAACACGCCTGGACGTAACTTGCCGAGACCACTATTGCTAGCTATCCCTGAACAGAGCTG
>NW_017038342.1:0-219 GCF_001483705.2 Eufriesea mexicana | reverse complement strand
AAGTGTATCGCACAAAAGTCAAACATAACCCATCATAACTTGGCCTAACCTAACATATGCAAATGTAGTTTAGCTTAACATAAAGTGACGGTACCAATATTGCTGGCATTCCAGAGCCAACCAGAGCATATTAGAGCACATAAGAGCGCAGAAATACGCCGTACAGCAGCGAACAGCACGAAAGTCATCCTAGACTATCCTAACCGAATCGAACGTGAC
>NW_017038341.1:0-219 GCF_001483705.2 Eufriesea mexicana | reverse complement strand
CCATACATACATTCTTACATATACCCATACATACATCCATACATCCATCCAACCATACATCCAAACATTCATACATACATACATCCACAAATCCATCCACCATACCTCCATCCATCCATACAGCCATCAATCCATAGACCCATACATATATGGATCCATACATACATACACTCATACATCCATCCATACAAACATCCATCAATCCATACCTCAATCCAT
>NW_017038340.1:0-219 GCF_001483705.2 Eufriesea mexicana | reverse complement strand
TTGACCTAACCTAACATAACCAAGCGTAACCTATCCCAACCTAACATGCCACGACCGCTATCGCTGCCCTTCCCAGATACATGCAGGTGCCAGTGGAGCAATGCAATGCAGAGATATCAATCGAATATCAGTGTATGGCATAAGAGTCAAAACTAGCCTGTCCAAAGCTATCCTAACATAGCCAAACCAAGCGTAACACAACAAAACCTAGCGTGCCGA
>NW_017038339.1:0-219 GCF_001483705.2 Eufriesea mexicana | reverse complement strand
TGCTATAGCCATTGCAGTGATACTGAATGTGGTTGGAAAATACAAATTTATTGACATTTTCGAATAACATCATGGTGTGCTAACTTCCTTGCGTATATAAGGCGGAAAGATTCAATTCACTTGCTGTAGCCGTGGCAATGGTATAGAATCTGCCTGGAAAGTTCAATTTTATTGACATTTTCGACTAATAATGTGGTGAGTTGTCATGCTTGCATAAAT
>NW_017038338.1:0-219 GCF_001483705.2 Eufriesea mexicana | reverse complement strand
GGGGCGGAGCGCAGAAATCCACAGATAAGTAGTGTATGGCACAAAAGTCAATGCCATCCTTTCCTGACCTTACAAAACGTAACATAACCAGACGTAGCCTAAATAAAACTAACGTGCCGCGACCACTATCACTGGCCTCCCCAGAGTCGAGTCAAGTATAGTAGAGCACTGTAGAGCGCGGAAATCCACCGAAAAACAGTCTATGCCGAGAAAGTCAAA
>NW_017038337.1:0-219 GCF_001483705.2 Eufriesea mexicana | reverse complement strand
TGTAATAAACGAAATAACTGGTTTTGGTTATTTACCCTGGCTTTAGAAATTAATAATTTATTCGATTATTAAATTAAAAGATTGAAATAGAAGATAATTAAATTAATTCCATTAAAATAAAAATTATGTTATTAAGTTTTTATCGAAACCTAGGATATTTTTAGATATTTTCTGAATAATCAGGAGCTTCTCTAATAATTCTCAAATTGCATTATTAGA
>NW_017038336.1:0-219 GCF_001483705.2 Eufriesea mexicana | reverse complement strand
GCAATGGTGGTCGCGGCACGACAGGTTTAGTTGTGTTACGTTCGGTTGTGTTATTATTGTAAATGTTAGAAGAGGGTATCTCTGACTATAAAGATATAATAGGCTATTGGGTGTATATCCACGCACTACTGTGGACGAATATTTTTAGCTATGATTTGGGAAGGCCATCAATATTGGTCTCGGCACGAAATGTACAGCCAGGTTAAGTACGGTTAGGTT
>NW_017038335.1:0-219 GCF_001483705.2 Eufriesea mexicana | reverse complement strand
CAGCCTAACGTGCCGAGACCACTACTGCTGGTCCCCCACAGGCAAGCCGAACGTATTAGAGCACAGTAGAACGCAGAAATCCGCCGTATAGCAGTATATAGCACAAAAGCCGTAGAAAACCTAACAGAGCCTTCCTCACCTAACCTAACGAAAGATAACATCACTCAACATGACGTGCCGAGACCACCATTACTGGCCACCACAGAGCCAGGAAGAGCG
>NW_017038334.1:0-219 GCF_001483705.2 Eufriesea mexicana | reverse complement strand
CTACTGCAATGCAAGGGCTACAGCAAACCAATGCAATCTTTCCTTCGTATTTATTAAGATTCGGTTGCTTACCGTGATATTAATCGAGAATATCTATAAAATTGAGCTTTTCGGTCGGATTCTACTGTTATACAATGGCAATAGCAAACAAATAGAATCATTCTTCCGCATTTATGCAGAAAATATTGCTCACCGGGATATTAGTCGAAAATGCCAATA
>NW_017038333.1:0-219 GCF_001483705.2 Eufriesea mexicana | reverse complement strand
TATTGACATTATCGATTAATACCGTGGTGAGCTACCTTCCTTGCATAGGTAAGGAGGAAAGATTCTATTGGCGTACTATAGCCAATCCATTGATTTAAAATGTGTTTGGAAAATTCAAATCTATTGACATTTTCGACCAACATCGTTGCGAGCTAACTTTCTTTCATAAATAAGGAGGAAGGATTCAATTGGTGTGCTATAGGCATTGCAAAGCTATAG
>NW_017038332.1:0-219 GCF_001483705.2 Eufriesea mexicana | reverse complement strand
TGTGTTAGGAGATCTTCCACTTTTGTGCAACGCACTGCAATGCGGTGGATACCTGAGCTCTGTTGAGCTCTAGTGTGTTCCTCTTGCGTCTAGGGAGGCCAGAAATTGTGGCCGCGGGACGTCACGTTGAGTTAGATTATGCTTGGTTATGTTACAATTGGCTATGTTACGATCTGCTATGTTTGACTCTTGTGCTATACACTGCAATGCGGCTGAATT
>NW_017038331.1:0-219 GCF_001483705.2 Eufriesea mexicana | reverse complement strand
CGTTAGGCTGTGTTATGGTACGTTCGGTGATTTTACGCTTGGCCTGGTTAGAACAGGATAGCACTGACCTTCGCGCTGCGCACCGCTGTACCGTCGATTTCTGCCGTATACCGTGCTGTAATGTGTTCTGCTTGGCTTTGTATAGGCCAGCAATTATAGTCTCGGCACGTTAGCGTGTGTTGTGTTGCGATCGGTTATGCTACGTTTGGCTAGTTTAAG
>NW_017038330.1:0-219 GCF_001483705.2 Eufriesea mexicana | reverse complement strand
TTACTTAGGCAAAAAAGGCACCTCACCACGTTAATAGTCGAAACTGTCAATAGTATTGAACATCCCAGCCAGATTCTATAGCATTGCAGAGCCCATAGCACGCCAATAGTATCTTTCCTCCTTACCAATGCAAGGAAGTTAGCTCACCACGAAATCAGTGGAAAATGTCAATAAAATTGAATTTTCCAGGAAGATTCTATTGCATTGCAATGCCTATAG
>NW_017038329.1:0-219 GCF_001483705.2 Eufriesea mexicana | reverse complement strand
CAGGTTCTATAGCATTGCAATGGCTATAGCATGCCAATAGAATCTATCCACATTATTTATGCATGAAAATTATCTCATCACAGTATTAGTCGAAAATGTCAATAACATAGGATTTTCCTGTCAGATCCTATTACACTGCAATGGCTATAGCATGCTAGTAGAATCTTCCCTCGTTATTTATGCAACGAAATACGCTCACCACGATATTAGTCGAAAATG
>NW_017038328.1:0-219 GCF_001483705.2 Eufriesea mexicana | reverse complement strand
AGAGCCAAGCAAAGCATATTAGTGCATAATGGGGAGCAGAAACCCACCGAAGAGCAGTGCACATCAAACAAGTCGAAGCTAAACTCTTCTAACCTGACCAAGCGTAGCACAGCCAAACGTAACGTATCCCAACCTGTGGTATCACGACCACTATTACTGGCCGCACGAGAGCCAAGCGGAGTATAGACGAGCAACGATGGACGCTGTAATCGACCGAGT
>NW_017038327.1:0-219 GCF_001483705.2 Eufriesea mexicana | reverse complement strand
CGTCATGATAGGTTGAGTTATGTTACGTTTGGCTAGGTTGGGGTAGACTACCTTGGCTTTCGTGCTTTTCACTGCATTCCGTAGATATCTGCGATATACAGTCCTCTACAACACTCTGCATGGTCCTGGTGAGGCCAGCGGCACTGGTCGCGGCAAGTCATATTTAACTGTGCTATGTACGGGTAGTTTGGGTTAGGTCAGGTTAGGTCAGGTTACCTT
>NW_017038326.1:0-219 GCF_001483705.2 Eufriesea mexicana | reverse complement strand
ATGTACTGATGTGTGTATAGATGTATAGTTGGATGGATGGATTCGTGGATGGATGTTTGGATGTAAGGGTGTATGGATCGACGTATGTATGGATGGGATGATCTGTGGATAGATGGATGTACGGAAGGATGGCTGTATGGATGCATTCATGTATGTATGGTTTGAGGTATGAATGGACGGATGTTCGTATGTATAGATGTATGTATGTATATATGTTGG
>NW_017038325.1:0-219 GCF_001483705.2 Eufriesea mexicana | reverse complement strand
GGATACGTTCGGGTAGGTTATGTTACGTTGCGTTAGGTCTGGATAGCGTTGACATTCGTGCTACAAACTGTTATTCGGTGGACTTCGGCGCTCCAATGGCACCACCATACTCTGCTCGAATCTGGGGAGCAATAGCGGTCGCGGCACGTTAGCTTCAGATATATTACGTTTGGATATGTTACGATTTGTTAGGCTAGGAAACGAGGGCCTAAACTTTTA
>NW_017038324.1:0-219 GCF_001483705.2 Eufriesea mexicana | reverse complement strand
TTCGCTCCGAGGCACTTTATGGGGCTCCGACCTGTGCGAACGTCCTGGTCGCTAGTCCGCGCTATCGGGCGATTCACCGGCGAGTCGCTCGCAGGATGGCGATCAGGGTCGTGCGCGCTTACCGCACGATTTCCTACGAGGCGGCGATGGTCCTGGCGGGTGTTCCGCCATTAGTACTGCAAGCGGCGGTTGAGACCCTTATCTACGGGCTCCTCCACA
>NW_017038323.1:0-219 GCF_001483705.2 Eufriesea mexicana | reverse complement strand
CCTTATTTATGCAACAAAATTTGCTCTCCACGATATTAGTCGAAGATGTAAATAAAATTGAATCTTCCAGACAGGCTTTACGGCATTGCAATGGCTATAGAATGCCAATAGTGCCTATCCTCCGTATTTATGCAACAAAAATAGCTCACCACGACGTTGAAAATGTCTGTGAAATTGAGTTTTCCTGACTGATTCTGTAGCATTGCAATGGCTATAGCA
>NW_017038322.1:0-219 GCF_001483705.2 Eufriesea mexicana | reverse complement strand
GTGCCGAATGTGACAGGTGGCCGTCGGATGCCGTTCGTAGTTTCACGTTATGGCTTATTTTAGCGAAATTAGACTTATCAATTAGGTTTCGTCGACCTACATTAATAGAGTGGATATTTCTCTGTCGGGATGTGCGATTTTTTTTGATTTTTGACCATCCGACTTCGAATAATAGTGCCGAATGTGATAGGTGGCCGTCGAATGCCGTTCGTAGTTTCC
>NW_017038321.1:0-219 GCF_001483705.2 Eufriesea mexicana | reverse complement strand
CACACATCCATCTATCCATACGACGATCCATCCATACATACGCTCATTCATGCAGTCACCCACCCATACATACATACAACCTTCCATACATCCATCCACACATCCATACATACATCCATACATACATACATTCATACATGCATCCATACTTCCATTCATACATCCACACATACATCCACCCATACATCCATCCATACAACTATCCAACCATACGTAGAT
>NW_017038320.1:0-219 GCF_001483705.2 Eufriesea mexicana | reverse complement strand
GAGAGCATGTCTTTAACCTTTGTCCTGTACGCTATTACGTGGTAGATTCCTGCGCTCTACTCTTCTCTAGTATGTTCTGCTTAGCTATGGGCAGGGCAAGAATTGTGGCCTCGGCACGTCAGGCTGGGATATGCTGTGTTTGGCTATGTTGCGTTTGGTTCGTTTAGGACCGGGTAGCTCAGACCTTTACGTTAGACACTGCTCTTCGGTGGATCTCTG
>NW_017038319.1:0-219 GCF_001483705.2 Eufriesea mexicana | reverse complement strand
ATTGCAGTGATACTGAGTGTGGTTGGAAAATACAAATTTATTGACATTTTCGACTAATATCATTGTGAGCTAACTTTCTTGCATAAAAAAGGATGGTAGATTCTATTGGCGTGATATAGCCATTCCATTGCTAAAGTATCTGGCGGGAAAATTCAATATTATAGACATTTTCGACAAATACCTTGGTGAGCAATCTTTCTTGCATAAATAAGGAGGAAA
>NW_017038318.1:0-219 GCF_001483705.2 Eufriesea mexicana | reverse complement strand
CACCGATCCATAGGTCCATCCATCCATACATCAATCCACCAATCCATCCATCTATCCATCCATTCATCCATGCAACTATCCATCCATCCATCCATCCATACATCCATACACACATCCATACATCCATGAATCCATACATCCATAAAGCCATACATCCATCCATCCATACATACATCCATCTATACACACATCCATCCAACCATCCAATCTTCCATACAT
>NW_017038317.1:0-219 GCF_001483705.2 Eufriesea mexicana | reverse complement strand
AAAATAATGAACTACAAAGAATGCAGAAAAATCTCAAGGAAGATTAAACTTGCTTAATAAAAACGAAAATTTATACAATATTGAAACAAACTTAAATATGCATAGGAAAATCGTGAATGTAGAAAAGAAAATATTGGAACATACTATAATAAAATTCAAAATACATCAGATATAGATTCTTCATGAATTTTTCATCATATTATACCTAAATAAACATCC
>NW_017038316.1:0-219 GCF_001483705.2 Eufriesea mexicana | reverse complement strand
GCTACGCTTGATTATGTTATGTTAGGCTAAGTTTGGTTAGGGTACCTCTGACTCTCGTGCTATCCACTGCTCTCAGGTGGATTTCTGTGATACATTCTGCTCTACTGCTTTATGCTTGGCACTGTGGAGGCCGGGAGTAGTGGTGTCTGCGCGTTATGTTCAGCTATGCTACGTTCCCTTATGTTAGGTAAGGTCTGGTTTGGTTAGGATATCACCGAC
>NW_017038315.1:0-219 GCF_001483705.2 Eufriesea mexicana | reverse complement strand
TTTACGCCCTCCGCGTGCCCCGTCCACTTTTCCCCGTCCCCTGTCGCGTCTCGTCCTATCCAGGAGCGACCGAAAATATCGCGACGATGGAAAACATTCAGCATAGACGTTTCCACTTACCCCCGTATCCTTCGTTTCTTCTCTCGCTGGGTGGGTAGACGAGTTCGTTCCAGGGACTTTGTCGCCAACGGATCGCAATTCCGCCCAATGCATCGATCA
>NW_017038314.1:0-219 GCF_001483705.2 Eufriesea mexicana | reverse complement strand
ATATCCATACAACCACACATCCATACATTCATACATACATACATTCATACATGCATGCATCCAGTCATCCATCCATACATCCACCCATTCATCCATGCATACATCCAACCATTCATCCATCCACCCATAAATGCACCCACCCATACATACGTCCATCCATACATCCATCCAACCATACATCCATCCACTCATACATCCAACCAACCATACGACCATACA